>NW_027551945.1:0-61626 GCF_045843805.1 Urocitellus parryii | reverse complement strand
CTACATGTATCCATATAGGAGAAAACAGAGTGAAACCTAAACATGAAAACGGTTACTGCAAAGGAACGTTTAAACCTAGAAGAACGAAATTTTGTGAGCCAAGTGGGATTGGTGTACTGATCATTCCCTGAGTATCATCAAGATTGGGTGAAATATGTTTGTTGAGATTTCAGGAAACTCATAGTTTTTGGAAGCTTGGCAACCCCTTTCAATGAAAGTGATTCTCGTCAGTCTCTGCGTGGGGCTACTTCAATAGGACACAAACCATAGCGATAGAACTTGGAACTACATTATTGTGCCAAGTTTCAAAGAGCTAGCACAACCCCTGTTTGATATAGAGTTCCAAATACATGTATCCATATAGGAGAAAACAGAGTGATACCTAAACATGAACACGGTTAGTGCAAAGGAACGGTTTAAACTAGAAGAACGAAATTTGGTGAGCCAAGTGGGATTGGTGTACTGATCATTAAATGGAAGTATCATCAAGATTTGGTGAAAAAATGTTTGCTAGATTTTCAGGAAACTCGTACTTTTTTTGAAGCTTGGCAACCCCTTTCAATGAAAGTGATTCTCGTCAGTCTCTGCTTGGGGCTACTTCTATAGGACACAAACCATAGCGATAGAACTTGGAACTACATTATTGTGCCAAGTTTCAAAGAGCTAGCCCAAACCGTGTTTGATAAAGAGTTCCAACTACATGTATCCGTATAGGAGAAAACAGAGTGAAACCTAAACTTGAAAACGGTTACTGCAAAGGAACGTTTAAACCTAGAAGAACGAAATTTTGTGAGCCAAGTGGGATTGGTGTACTGATCATTCCCTGCAAGTTTCATCAAGATTGGGTGAAATATGTTTGTTGAGATTTCAGGAAACTCATAGTTTTTGGAAGCTTGGCAACCCCTTTCAATGAAAGTGATTCTCGTCAGTCTCTGCTTGGGGCTACTTCAATAGGACACAAACCATAGCGATAGAACTTGGAACTACATTATTGTGCCAAGTTTCAAAGAGCTTGCACAACCCCTGTTTGATATAGAGTTCCAACTACATGTATCCATATAGGAGAAAACAGAGAGAAACCTAAATATGAATACGGTTATTGCATAGGAACGGTTTAAACTAGAAGAACGAAATTTGGTGAGCCAAGTGGGATTGGTGTACTGATCATTAAAAGGAAGTATCATCAAGATTCGGTGAAAAAATGTTTGCTGAGATTTCAGGAAACTCGTACTTTTTTTGAAGCTTGGCAACCCCTTTGAATGAAAGTGATTCTCCTCAGTCTCTGCTTGGGGCTACTTCAATAGGACACAAACCATAGCGATAGAACTTGGAACTACATTATTGTGCCAAGTTTCAAGGAGCTAGCACAAACTGTGTTTGATAAAGAGTTCCAACTACATGTATCCATATAGGAGAAAACAGAGTGAAACCTAAACATGAAAACGGTTACTGCAAAGGAACGGTTTAACCTAGAAGAACGAAATTTGGTGAGCCAAGTGGGATTGGTGTACTGATCATTAAATGGAAGTATCATCAAGATTCGGTGAAAAAATGTTTGCTGAGATTTCAGAAAACTCGTAGTTTCTTGGAAGCTTGGCAACCCCTTTGAATGAAAGTGATTCTCCTCAGTCTCTGCTGGGGGCTACTTCAATAGGACACAAACAATAGCGATACAACTTGGAACTCCATTATTGTGCCAAGTTTCAAAGAGCTAGCACAAACCGTGTTTGATTCAGAGTTCCAACTACATGTATCCATATAGGAGAAAACAGAGTGAAACCTAAACATGAAAACGGTTACTGCAAAGGAACGTTTAAACCAAGAAGAACGAAATTTTGTGAGCCAAGTGGGATTAGTGTACTGATCATTCCTTGCAAGTATCATCAAGATTGGGTGAAATATGTTTGTTGAGATTTCAGGAAACTCGTAGTTTTTTGGAAGCTTGGCAACCCCTTTCAATGAAAGTGATTCTCGTCAGTCTCTGCTTGGGGCTACTTCAATAGGACACAAACCATAGCGATAGAACTTGGAACTACATTATTGTGCCAAGTTTCAAAGAGCTTCACAAACCATGTTTGATTTAGAGTTCCAACTACATGTATCCATATAGGAGAAAACAGAGTGAAACCTAAACATGAAAACGGTTACTGCAAAGGAACGGTTTAACCTAGAAGAACGAAATTTTGTGAGCCTAGTGGGATTGGTGTGCTGATCATTACCTGCAAGTATCATCAAGATTGGGTGTAAAAATGTTTGCTGAGATTTCAGGAAACTCGTAGGTTTTTGGAAGCTTGGCAACCCCTTTCAATGAAAGTGATTCTCGTCAGTCTCTGCTTGGGGCTACTTCAATAGGACACAAACCATAGCGATAGACCTTGTAACTACATTATTGTGCCAAGTGAAAAAGAGCTAGCACAAACCATGTTTGATTTAGAGTTCCAACTACATGTATCCATATAGGAGAAAACAGAGTGAAACCTAAACATGAAAACGGTTACTGCAAAGGAACGGTTTAACCTAGAAGAACGAAATTTGGTGAGCCAAGTGGGATTGGTGTACTGATCATTAAATGGAAGTATCATCAGGATTGGGTGTAAAAATGTTTGCTGAGATTTCAGGAAACTCGTACTTTTTTTGAAGCTTGGCAACCCCTTTCAATGAAAGTGATTCTCGTCAGTCTCTGCTTGGGGCTACTTCAATAGGACACAAACCATAGCGATAGACCTTGTAACTACATTATTGTGCCAAGTGAAAAAGAGCTAGCACAAACCGTGTTTGATTCAGAGTTCCAACTACATGTATCCATATATTAGAAAACAGAGTGAAACCTAAATATGAAAACGGTTACTGCAAAGGAACGGTTTAACGTAGAAGAACGAAATTTGGTGAGCCAAGTGGGATTGGTGTACTGATCATTCCCTGCAAGTATCATCAAGATTGGGTGAAAAAATGTTTCCTGAGATTTCAGGAAACTCGTAGGTTTTTGGAAGCTTGGCAACCCCTTTGAATGAAAGCGATTCTTGTCAGTCTCTGCTTGGGGCTACTTCAATAGGAAACAAACCATAGCGATAGAACTTGGAACTACTTTGTTGTGCCAAGTTTCAAAGAGCTAGCACAAACCGTGTTTGATATAGAGTTCCAACTACATTTATCCATATAGGAGAAAACAGAGTGAAACCTAAACATGAAAACGGTTACTGCAAAGGAACGTTTAAACCAAGAAGAACAAAATTTTGTGAGCCAAGTGGGATTGGTGTACTGATCATTCCTTGCAAGTATCATCAAGATTGGGTGAAATATGTTTGTTGAGATTTCAGGAAACTCGTAGTTTTTTGGAAGCTTGGCAACCCCTTTCAATGAAAGTGATTCTCGTCAGTCTCTGCTTGGGGCTACTTCAATAGGACACAAACCATAGCGATAGAACTTGGAACTACATTATTGTGCCAAGTTTCAAAGAGCTAGCACAAACCGTGTTTGATAAAGAGTTCCAACTACATGTATCCATATAGGAGAAAACAGAGTGAAACCTAAACATGAAAACGGTTACTGCAAAGAACTGTATAACCTAGAAGAACGAAATTTGGTGAGCCAAGTGGGATTGGTGTACTGATCATTACCTGCAAGTATCATCAAGATTGGGTGAAATAAGTTTGCTGAGATTTCAGGAAACTCATAGTTTTTGGAAGCTTGGCAACCCCTTTCAATGAAAGTGATACTCGTCAGTCTCTGCTTGGGGCTATTTCAATAGGACACAAACCATAGTGATAGAACTTGGAACTACATTATTGTGCCAAGTTTCCAGAGCTGACACAAACCGTGTTTGATTTAGAGTTCCAACTACATGTATCCATATAGGAGAAAACAGGGTGAAACCTAAAAATGAAAACGGTTACTGCAAAGAACGGTATAACTTAGAAGAACGAAATTTGGTGAGCCATGTGGGATTGGTGTACTGATCATTAAATGGAAATATCATCAAGATTGGGTGAAAAAATGTTTGCTGAGATTTCAGGAAACTCGTTGGTTTTTGGAAGCTTGGCAACCCCTTTCAATGAAAGTGATTCTCGTCAGTCTCTGCTTGGGGCTACTTCAATAGGACACAAACCATAGCGATAGAACTGGAACTCCATTATTGTGCCAAGTTTCAAAGAGCTAGCACAAACCGTATTTGATTCAGAGTTCCAACTACATGTATCCATATAGGAAAAAAAGAGTGAAACCTAAACATGAAAACGGTTACTGCAAAGGAACCTTTAAACCTAGAAGAACGAAATTTTGTGAGCCAAGTGGGATTGGTGTACTGAACATTCCCTGCAAGTATCATCAAGATTGGGTGAAATATGTTTGTTGAGATTTCAGGAAACTCATAGTTTTTGGAAGCTTGGCAACACCTTTCAATGAAAGTGATTCTCGTCAGTCTCTGCTTGGGGCTACTTCAATAGGACACAAACCATAGCGATAGAACTTGGAACTACATTATTGTGCCAAGTTTCAAAGAGCTAGCACAACCCCTGTTTGATATAGAGTTCCAACTACATGTATCCATATAGGAGAAAACAGAGTGAAACCTAAACATGAAAACGGTTACTGCAAAGGAACGGTTTAAACTAGAAGAACGAAATTTGGTGAGCCAAGTGGGATTGGTGTACTGATCATTAAATGGAAGTATCATCAAGATTCGGTGAAAAATGTTTGCTGAGATTTCAGGAAACTCGGACTTTTTTTGAAGCTTGGCAACCCCTTTGAATGAAAGTGATTCTCGTCAGTCTCTGCTTGGGGCTACTTCAATAGGACACAAACCATAGCGATAGAACTTGGAACTACATTATTGTGCCAAGTTTCAAAGAGCTAGCACAAACCGTGTTTGATAAAGAGTTCCAACTACATGTATCCATATAGGAGAAAACAGAGTGAAACCTAAACATGAAAACGGTTACTGCAAAGAACTGTATAACTTAGAAGAACGAAATTTGGTGAGCCAAGTGGGATTGGTGTACTGATCATTACCTGCAAGTATCATCAAGATTGGGTGAAATAAGTTTGCTGAGATTTCAGGAAACTCATAGTTTTTGGAAGCTTGGCAACCCCTTTCAATGAAAGTGATACTCGTCAGTCTCTGCTTGGGGCTATTTCAATAGGACACAAACCATAGTGATAGAACTTGGAACTACATTATTGTGCCAAGTTTCCAGAGCTGACACAAACCGTGTTTGATTTAGAGTTCCAACTACATGTATCCATATAGGAGAAAACAGGGTGAAACCTAAAAATGAAAACGGTTACTGCAAAGAACGGTATAACTTAGAAGAACGAAATTTGGTGAGCCATGTGGGATTGGTGTACTGATCATTAAATGGAAATATCATCAAGATTGGGTGAAAAAATGTTTGCTGAGATTTCAGGAAACTCGTTGGTTTTTGGAAGCTTGGCAACCCCTTTCAATGAAAGTGATTCTCGTCAGTCTCTGCTTGGGGCTACTTCAATAGGACACAAACCATAGCGATAGAACTGGAACTCCATTATTGTGCCAAGTTTCAAAGAGCTAGCACAAACCGTATTTGATTCAGAGTTCCAACTACATGTATCCATATAGGAAAAAAAGAGTGAAACCTAAACATGAAAACGGTTACTGCAAAGGAACCTTTAAACCTAGAAGAACGAAATTTTGTGAGCCAAGTGGGATTGGTGTACTGATCATTCCCTGCAAGTATCATCAAGATTGGGTGAAATAAGTTTGCTGAGATTTCAGGAAACTCATAGTTTTTGGAAGCTTGGCAACCCCTTTCAATGAAAGTGATACTCGTCAGTCTCTGCTTGGGGCTATTTCAATAGGACACAAACCATAGCGATAGAACTTGGAACTACATTATTGTGCCAAGTTTCAAAGAGCTAGCACAACCCCTGTTTGATATAGAGTTCCAACTACATGTATCCATATAGGAGAAAACAGAGTGAAACCTAAACATGAAAACGGTTACTGCAAAGGAACGGTTTTAAACTAGAAGAACGAAATTTGGTGAGCCAAGTGGGATTGGTGTACTGATCATTAAATGGAAGTATCATCAAGATTGGGTGAAAAAATGTTTGCTGAGATTTCAGGAAACTCGTACTTTTTTTGAAGCTTGGCAACCCCTTTCAATGAAAGTGATTCTCGTCAGTCTCTGCTTGGGGCTACTTCTATAGGACACAAACCATAGCGATAGACCTTGTAACTACATTATTGTGCCAAGTGAAAAAGAGCTAGCACAAACCGTGTTTGATTCAGAGTTCCAACTACATGTATCCATATATTAGAAAACAGAGTGAAACCTAAACATGAAAACGGTTACTGCAAAGGAACGGTTTAACGTAGAAGAACGAAATTTGGTGAGCCAAGTGGGATTGGTGTACTGATCATTACCTGCAAGTATCATCAAGATTGGGTGAAAAAATGTTTCCTGAGATTTCAGGAAACTCGTAGGTTTTTGGAAGCTTGGCAACCCCTTTCAATGAAAGCGATTCTTGTCAGTCTCTGCTTGGGGCTACTTCAATAGGACACAATCCATAGCGATAGAACTTGGAACTACTTTGTTGTGCCAAGTTTCAAAGAGCTAGCACAAACCGTGTTTGATATAGAGTTCCAACTACATTTATCCATATAGGAGAAAACAGAGTGAAACCTAAACATGAAAATGGTTACTACAAAGGAACGGTTTAAACTAGAAGAGCGAAATTTGGTAAGCCAAGTGGGATTGGTGTACTGATCATTAAATGGAAGTATCATCAAGATTCGGTGAAAAATGTTTGCTGAGATTTCAGGAAACTCGGACTTTTTTTGAAGCTTGGCAACCCCTTTGAATGAAAGTGATTCTCGTCAGTCTCTGCTTGGGGCTACTTCAATAGGACACAAACCATAGCGATAGAACTTGGAACTACATTATTGTGCCAAGTTTCAAAGAGCTAGCACAAACCGTGTTTGATAAAGAGTTCCAACTACATGTATCCATATAGGAGAAAACAGAGTGAAACCTAAACATGAAAACGGTTACTGCAAAGAACTGTATAACCTAGAAGAACGAAATTTGGTGAGCCAAGTGGGATTGGTGTACTGATCATTACCTGCAAGTATCATCAAGATTGGGTGAAATAAGTTTGCTGAGATTTCAGGAAACTCATAGTTTTTGGAAGCTTGGCAACCCCTTTCAATGAAAGTGATACTCGTCAGTCTCTGCTTGGGGCTATTTCAATAGGACACAAACCATAGTGATAGAACTTGGAACTACATTATTGTGCCAAGTTTCCAGAGCTGACACAAACCGTGTTTGATTTAGAGTTCCAACTACATGTATCCATATAGGAGAAAACAGGGTGAAACCTAAAAATGAAAACGGTTACTGCAAAGAACGGTATAACTTAGAAGAACGAAATTTGGTGAGCCATGTGGGATTGGTGTACTGATCATTAAATGGAAATATCATCAAGATTGGGTGAAAAAATGTTTGCTGAGATTTCAGGAAACTCGTTGGTTTTTGGAAGCTTGGCAACCCCTTTCAATGAAAGTGATTCTCGTCAGTCTCTGCTTGGGGCTACTTCAATAGGACACAAACCATAGCGATAGAACTGGAACTCCATTATTGTGCCAAGTTTCAAAGAGCTAGCACAAACCGTATTTGATTCAGAGTTCCAACTACATGTATCCATATAGGAAAAAAAGAGTGAAACCTAAACATGAAAACGGTTACTGCAAAGGAACCTTTAAACCTAGAAGAACGAAATTTTGTGAGCCAAGTGGGATTGGTGTACTGATCATTCCCTGCAAGTATCATCAAGATTGGGTGAAATATGTTTGTTGAGATTTCAGGAAACTCATAGTTTTTGGAAGCTTGGCAACACCTTTCAATGAAAGTGATTCTCGTCAGTCTCTGCTTGGGGCTACTTCAATAGGACACAAACCATAGCGATAGAACTTGGAACTACATTATTGTGCCAAGTTTCAAAGAGCTAGCACAACCCCTGTTTGATATAGAGTTCCAACTACATGTATCCATATAGGAGAAAACAGAGTGAAACCTAAACATGAAAACGGTTACTGCAAAGGAACGGTTTAAACTAGAAGAACGAAATTTGGTGAGCCAAGTGGGATTGGTGTACTGATCATTAAATGGAAGTATCATCAAGATTCGGTGAAAAATGTTTGCTGAGATTTCAGGAAACTCGGACTTTTTTTGAAGCTTGGCAACCCCTTTGAATGAAAGTGATTCTCGTCAGTCTCTGCTTGGGGCTACTTCAATAGGACACAAACCATAGCGATAGAACTTGGAACTACATTATTGTGCCAAGTTTCAAAGAGCTAGCACAAACCGTGTTTGATAAAGAGTTCCAACTACATGTATCCATATAGGAGAAAACAGAGTGAAACCTAAACATGAAAACGGTTACTGCAAAGAACTGTATAACCTAGAAGAACGAAATTTGGTGAGCCAAGTGGGATTGGTGTACTGATCATTACCTGCAAGTATCATCAAGATTGGGTGAAATAAGTTTGCTGAGATTTCAGGAAACTCATAGTTTTTGGAAGCTTGGCAACCCCTTTCAATGAAAGTGATACTCGTCAGTCTCTGCTTGGGGCTATTTCAATAGGACACAAACCATAGTGATAGAACTTGGAACTACATTATTGTGCCAAGTTTCCAGAGCTGACACAAACCGTGTTTGATTTAGAGTTCCAACTACATGTATCCATATAGGAGAAAACAGGGTGAAACCTAAAAATGAAAACGGTTACTGCAAAGAACGGTATAACTTAGAAGAACGAAATTTGGTGAGCCATGTGGGATTGGTGTACTGATCATTAAATGGAAATATCATCAAGATTGGGTGAAAAAATGTTTGCTGAGATTTCAGGAAACTCGTTGGTTTTTGGAAGCTTGGCAACCCTTTCAATGAAAGTGATTCTCGTCAGTCTCTGCTTGGGGCTACTTCAATAGGACACAAACCATAGCGATAGAACTGGAACTCCATTATTGTGCCAAGTTTCAAAGAGCTAGCACAAACCGTATTTGATTCAGAGTTCCAACTACATGTATCCATATAGGAAAAAAAGAGTGAAACCTAAACATGAAAACGGTTACTGCAAAGGAACCTTTAAACCTAGAAGAACGAAATTTTGTGAGCCAAGTGGGATTGGTGTACTGATCATTCCCTGCAAGTATCATCTAGATTGGGTGAAATATGTTTGTTGAGATTTCAGGAAACTCATAGTTTTTGGAAGCTTGGCAACCCCTTTCAATGAAAGTGATTCTCGTCAGTCTCTGCTTGGGGCTACTTCAATAGGACACAAACCATAGCGACAGAACTTGGAACTACATTATTGTGCCAAGTTTCAAAGAGCTAATACAACCCCTGTTTGATATAGAGTTCCAACTACATGTATCCATATCGGAGAAAACAGAGAGAAACCTAAACATGAAAACGGTTACTGCAAAGGAACGGTTTAAACTAGAAGAACGAAATTTGGTGAGCCAAGTGGGATTGGTGTACTGATCATTAAATGGAAGTATCATCAAGATTCGGTGAAAAAATGTTTGCTGAGATTTCAGGAAACTCGTACTTTTTTTTGAAGCTTGGCAACCCCTTTCAATGAAAGTGATTCTCGTCAGTCTCTGCTTGGGGCTACTTCAATAGGACACAAACCATAGTGATAGAAGTAGGAACTACATTATTGTGCCAAGTTTCAAAGAGCTAGCACAAACCGTGTTTGATAAAGAGTTCCAACTACATGTATCCATATAGGAGAAAACAGAGTGAAACCTAAACATGAAAACGGTTACTGCAAAGGAACGGTTTAAACTAGAAGAACGAAATTTGGTGAGCCAAGTGGGATTGGTGTACTGATCATTACCTGCAAGTATCATCAAGATGGGGTGAAATATGTGTGCTGAGATTTCAGGAAACTCATAGTTTTTGGACGCTTGGCAACCCCTTTCAATGAAAGTGTTTCTCGTCAGGCTCTGCTTGGGACTACTTCAATAGGACACAAACCATAGCGATAGAACTTGGAACTACATTATTCTGCCAAGTTTCAAAGAGCTGACACAAACCGTGATTGATTTAGAGTTCCAACTACATGTATCAATATAGGAGAAAACAGAGTGAAACCTAAAAATGAAAACGGTTACTGCAACGAACGGTATAACCTAGATTAACGAAATTTGGTGAGCCAAGTGGGATTGGTGTACTGATCATTAAATGGAAATATCATCAAGATTGGGTGAAAAAATGTTTGCTGAGATTTCAGAAAACTCGTAGTTTCTTGGAAGCTTGGCAACCCCTTTGAATGAAAGTGATTCTCCTCAGTCTCTGCTGGGGGCTACTTCAATAGGACACAAACAATAGCGATACAACTTGGAACTCCATTATTGTGCCAAGTATCAAAGAGCTAGCACAAACCGTGTTTGATAAAGAGTTCCAACTACATGTATCCATATAGGAGAAAACAGAGTGAAACCTAAACATGAAAACGGTTACTGCAAAGGAACGTTTAAACCTAGAAGAACGAAATTTTGTGAGCCAAGTGAGATTGGTGTACTGATCATTCCCTGCAAGTATCATCAAGATTGGGTGAAATATGTTTGTTGAGATTTCAGGAAACTCATAGTTTTTGGAAGCTTGGCAACCCCTTTCAATGAAAGTGATTCTCGTCAGTCTCTGCGTGGGGCTACTTCAATAGGACACAAACCATAGCGATAGAACTTGGAACTACATTATTGTGCCAAGTTTCAAAGAGCTATTACAACCCCTGTTTGATATAGAGTTCCAACTACATGTATCCATATAGGAGAAAACAGAGAGAAACCTAAATATGAATACGGTTATTGCATAGGAACGGTTTAAACTAGAAGAACGAAATTTGGTGAGCCAAGTGGGATTGGTGTACTGATCATTAAATGGAAGTATCATCAAGATTCGGTGAAAAAATGTTTGCTGAGATTTCAGGAAACTCGTACTTTTTTTGAAGCTTGGCAACCCCTTTCAATGAAAGTGATTCTCGTCAGTCTCTGCTTGGGGCTACTTCAATAGGACACAAACCATAGCGATAGAACTTGGACCTACATTATTGTGCCAAGTTTCAAGGAGCTAGCACAAACCGTGTTTGATAAAGAGTTCCAACTACATGTATCCATATAGGAGAAAACAGAGTGAAACCTAAACATGAGAACGGTACTGCAAAGGAACGGTTTAAACTAGAAGAACAAAATTTCGAGAGCCAAGTGGGATTGGTGTACTGATCATTACCTGCAATTATCATCAAGATTGGGTGAAATATGTTTGCTGAGATTTCAGGAAACTCGTAGTTTTTTGGAAGCTTGGTAACCTCTTTCAATGAAAGTGATTCTCGTCAGTCTCTGCTTGGGCTACTTCAATAGGACACAAACCATAGTGATAGACCTTGGAACTACATTATTGTGCCAAGTTTCAAAGAGGTAGCACAAACCGTGTTTGATTCAGAGTTCCAACTACATGTATCCATATAGTAGAAAACAGAGTGAAACCTAAACATGAAAACGGTTACTGCAAAGGAACGGTTTAACCTAGAAGAACGAAATTTGGTGAGCCAAGGGGGATTGGTGTACTGATCATTACCTGCAAGTATCGTCAAGATTGGGTGAAAAAATGTTCGCTGTGATTTCAGGAAACACGTAGTTTTTTGGAAGCTTGGCAACACCTTTCAAAGAAAGTGATTCTCGTCAGTATCTGCTTGGGGCTACCTCAATAGGACACAAACCATAGCGATAGACCTTTTAACTACATTATTGTGCCAAGTTTCAAAGAGCTAGCACAAACCGTGTTTGATTTAGAGTTCCAAGTACATGTATCCATGTAGGAAAAAACAGAGTGAAACCTAAAAATGAAACCTTTTACTGCTAAGGAACGGTATAATCTAGAAGAACGAAATTTGGTGAGCCAAGTGGGATTGGTGTACTTATCATTAAATGGACGTATCACCAAGATTGGGTGAAAAAAAGTTTGCTGAGATTTCAGGAAACTCGTAGGTTTTTGGAAGCTTGGCAACCCCTTTGAATGAAAGTGATTCTCGTCAGTCGCTGCTTGGGGCTACTTCAATAGGACACAAACCATAGCGATAGAACTTGGAACTACATTATTGTGCCAAGTGTAAAAGAGCTAGTACAAACCGTGTTTGATATAGAGTTCCAACTACATGTATCCATATAGGAGAAAACAGAGTGAAACCTAAACATGAAAACGGGGACTGCAAAGGAAAGGTTTAACCTACAAGAACGAAATTTGCTGAGCCAACTCGGATTGGTGTACTGATCATTACCTGCAAGTATCATCAAGATTGGGTGAAAAAATGTTTGCTGAGATTTCAGGAAACTCGTAGTTTTTGGAAGCTTGGCAACCCCTTTCAAAGAAAGTGATTCTCGTCAGTCTCTGCTTGGGGCTACTTCAATAGGACACAAACCATAGCGATAGAACTTGGAACTACATTATTGTGCCAAGTTTCAAAGAGCTAGCACAAACCGTGTTTGATATAGAGTTCCAACTACATGTATCCATATAGGAGAAAACAGAGTGAAACCTAAACATGAAAACGGTTACTGCAAAAGAACTGTTTAACCTAGAAGAACAAAATTGGGTGAGTTAAGTGGGATTGGCGTACTGATCATTAAATGGAAGTATCATCAAGATTGGGTGAAATAGGTTTGCTGAGATTTCAGGAAACTCTTAGTTTTATGGAAGCTTGGCAACCCCTTTCAATGAAAGTGATTCTCGTCAGTCTCTGCTTGGGGCTACTTCAATAGGACACAAACCATCGTGATAGACCTTGGAACTACATAATTGTGCCAAGTTTCAAAGAGCTAGCACAAACCGTGTTTGATATAGAGTTCCAACTACATGTATCCATATAGGAGAAAAGAGAGTGAAACCTAAACATGAAAACGGTTACTGCAAAGGAACAGTTTAACCTAGAAGAATGAAATTTGGTGAGCCAAGGGGAATTGGTGTACTGATCATTACCTGCAAGTGTCATAAAGATTGGGTGAAAAAATGTTTGCTGAGATTTCAGGAAACTTGTAGTTTTTTGGAAGCTTGGCAACCCCTTTCAATGAAAGTGATTCTCGTTAGTCTCTGCTTGGGGCTACTTCTATAGGACAGAAAGCATATCGATAGAACTTGGAACTACATTATTGTGCCAAGTTTCAAAGAGCTATTATAAACCATGTTTGATTTAGAGTTCCAACTACATGTATCCAAATAGGAGAAAACAGAGTGAAACCTAAACATGAAAACGGTTACTGCAAAGGAAATGTTTAACCTAGAAGAACGAAATTTGGTGAGCCAAGGGGGATTGGTGTACTGATCATTAAATGGACGTATCATCAAGATTGGGTGAAAAAATGTTTCCTGAGATTTCAGGAAACTCGTAGGTTTTTGGAAGCTTGGCAACCCCTTTGAATGAAAGTGATTCTCGTCAGTCTCTGCTTGGGGCTACTTCAATAGGACATAAACCATAGCGATAGAACTTGGAACTACATTATTGTGCCAAGTTTCAAAGAGCTAGCACAAACCGTGTTTGATATAGAGTTCCAACCACATGTATCCATATAGGAGAAAACAGAGTGAAACCTAAACATGAAAACGGTTACTGCAAAGGAACTGTTTAACCTAGAAGAACAAAATTGGGTGAGTTAAGTGGGATTGGTGTACTGATCATTAAATGGAAGTATCATCAAGATTCGGTGAAATATGTTTGCTGAGATTTCAGGAAACTCTTAGTTTTTTGGAAGCTTGGCAACCCCTTTCAATGAAAGTGATTCTCGTCAGTCTCTGCTTGGGGCTACTTCAATAGGACACAAACCATAGTGATAGACCTTGGAACTACATTATTGTGCCAAGTTTCAAAGAGCTAGTAGCACAACCGTGTTGATATAGAGTTCCAACTACATGTATCCATATAGGAGAAAAGAGAGTGAAACCTAAACATTAAAACGGTTACTGCAAAGGAACAGTTTAACCTAGAAGAACGAAATTTGGTGAGCCAAGGGGGATTGGTGTACTGATCATTACCTGCAAGTGTCATAAAGATTGGTTGAAAAAATGTTTGCTGAGATTTCAGGAATCATGTAGTTTTTTGGAAGCTTGGCAACCCCTTTCAATGAAAGTGATTCTCGTTAGTCTCTGCTTGGGGCTACTTCTATAGGACAGAAAGCATAGCGAGAGAACTTGGAACTACATTATTGTGCCAAGTTTCAAAGAGCTATCATAAACCATGTTTGATTTAGAGTTCCAACTACATGTATCCATATAGGAGAAAACAGAGTGAAACCTAAACGTGAAAACGGTTACTGCAAAGGAAATGTTTAACCTAGAAGAACGAAATTTGGTGAGCCAAGGGGATTGGTGTACTGATCATTAAATGGAAGTATCATCAAGATTGGGTGAAAAAATGTTTGCTGAGATGTCAGAAAACTCGTAGTTTTTTTGGAAGCTTGGCAACCCCTTTCAATGAAAGTGATTCTCGTCAGTCTCTGCTTGGACTACTTCAATAGGACACAAACCATAGCGATAGAAATTGGAACTACATTATTGTGCCAAGTTTCAAAGAGCTAGCACAAACCGTGTTTGATTTAGAGTTCCAACTACATGTATCCATATAGGAGAAAACAGAGTGAAACACAAAAATGAAAATGGTTTACTGCAAAGAAACGGTATAACCTAGAAGAACGAAATTTGGTGAGCCAAGTGGGATTGGTGTACTGATCATTAAATGGACGTATCATCAAGATTGGGTGAAAAAATGTTTGCTGAGATTTCAGGAAACTCGTAGTTTTTTGGAAGCTAAACAACCCCTTTCAATCACGGTGATTTTTGTCAGTGTCTGCTTGGGGCTACTTCAATAGGACACAAACCATAGCGATAGAACTTCGAACTACATTATTGTGCCAAGTTTCAAAGAGCTAGCACAAACCGTGTTTGATATAGAGTTCCAAATACATGTATCCATATAGGAGAAAACAGAGTGAAACCTAAACATGAAAACGGTTACTGCAAAGGAACGGTTTAACCTAGATGAACGAAATTTGGTGAGCCAAGTGGGACTGGTGTACTGATCATTACCTTCAAGTATCATCAAGATTGGGTGAAAAAAGGTTTGCTGAGCTTTCAGGAAACCCGTACTTTTTTGAAGCATGCCAACACCTTTGAATGAAAGTGAAGCTTGTCAGTTTCTGCTTTGGGCTACTAAAATAGACAAAAACCATAGCGATAGAATTTCTAACTACATTATTTTGCAAAGTGTCAAAGAGGAAGCACAAACCGTGTTTGATTTAGAGTTCCAACTACATGTATCCATATAGGAGAAAACAGAGTGAAACCTAAACATGAAAACGGTTACTGCAACGGAACGGTTTAACCTAGAAGAACGAAATTTGGTGAGCCTAGTGGGACTGGTGTGCTGATCATTACCTGCAAGAATCATCAAGATAGGGTGAAAAATATTTGCCGAGATTTCAGGAAACTCGTAGTTTTTTGGAAGCTTGGCAACCCCTTTCAATGAAAGTGATTCTCGTCAGGCTCTGCTTGGGGCTACTTCAATAGGACACAAACCATAGCGAAAGAATTTGGAACTACATTATTGTGCCAAGTATCAAAGACGTAGGACAAACCGTGTTTCATTTAGAGTTCCAACTACATGAATCCATATAGGAGAAAACAGAGTGAAACCTAAACATGAAAACGGTTACTGCAAAGGAACGGTTTAACCTAGAAGAACGAAATTTGGTGAGCCTAGTGGAATTGGTGTGCTGATCATTACCTGCAAGAATCATCAAGATTGGGTGAAAAAATGTTTGCCGAGATTTCAGGAAACTCGTAGTTTTTTGGAAGCTTTGCAACCCTTTCAATGACAGTGATTCTCGTCAGTCTCTGCTTGGGGCTACTTCAATAGGACACAAACCATAGCGATAGAACTTGGAACTACATTATTGTGCCATGTTTCAAAGAGCTAGCACAAACCGTGTTTGATTCAGAGTTCCAACTACATGTACCCATATAGGAGACAACAGAGTGAAACCTAAACATGAAAACGGTTACTGCAAAGGAACGGTTTAACCTAGAAGAACGAAATATGGTGAGCCAAGTGGGATTGGTGTACTGAATCATTCCCTGCAAGTATCATCAAGATTGGGTGAAAAATGTTTGCTGAGATTTCAGGAAACTCGTAGTTTTTTGGAAGCTTGGCAACACCTTTAATGAAAGTGATTCTCGTCAGTCTCTGCTTGGGCTACTTTCAATAGGACACAAACCATCGCGATAGACCTTGAAACTACATTATTGTGCCAAGTTTCAAAGAGGTAGCACAAACCGTGTTTGATTTAGAGTTCCAACTACATGTATCCATATAGGAGAAAACAGAGTGAAACCTAAACCTGAAAACGGTTACTGCAAAGGTACGGTTCAACCTAGAAGAACGAAATTTTGTGAACCAAGTGGGATTTGTGTACTGATCATTACCTGCAAGTATCATCAATATTGGGTGACAAAAATATTTGCTGAGATTTCAGGAAACTCGTAGGTTTTTGGAAGCTTGGCATCCCCTTTCAATGAAAGTGATTCACGTCAGTCTCTGCTTGGGGCTACTTCAATAGGACACAAATCATAGCGATAGACCTTGGAACTACATTATTGTGCCAAGTTTCAAAGAGCTAGCACAAACCGTGTTTGATTTAGAGTTCCAACTACATGTATCTATATAGGAGAAAACAGAGTGAAACCTAAACATGAAACGGTTACTGCAAAGGAACGGTTTAACCTAGAAGAATGAAATTTTGTGAGCCTAGTGGGATTGGTGTGCTGATCATTACCTGCAAGTATCATCAAGATTGGGTGAAAAAATGTTTGCCGAGATTACAGGAAACTCATAATTTTTTGAAGCTTGGCAACCCCTTTCAATGAAAGTGATTCTCGTCAGTCTCTGCTTGGGGCTACTTCAATAGGACACAAACCATAGCGATAGAACTTGGAACTACATTATTTTGCCAAGTTTAAAAGAGCTAGCACAAACCGTGTTTGATTCAGAGTTCCAACTACATGTATCCATATAGGAGAAAACCGAGTGAAACCTAAACATGAAAACGTTACTGCAAAGGAACGGTTTAACCTAGAAGAACGAAATTTGGTGAGCCAAGTCGGATCGGTGTACTGATCATTACCTGCAAGTATCATCAAGATTGGGTGAAAAAATGTTTGTTGAGATTTCAGGAAACTCGTAGGTTTTTTTGGAAGCTTGGCAACACCTTTGAATGAAAGTGATTCTCGTCAGTCTGCTTGGGGCTACTTCAATAGGAAACAAACCATAGCGATAGAACTTGGAACTACATTATTGTGCCAAGTTTCAAGCAGCTAGCACAAACCGTGTTTGACATAGAGTTGCAACTACATGTATCTATATAGGAGAAAACAGAGTGAAACCTAAACATGAAAACGGTTACTGTAAAGGAACGGTTTAACCTAGAAGAACGAAATTTGGTGAGCCAAGTGGGATTGGTGTACTGATCATTAAATGGAAGTATCATCAGGATTGGGTGAAAAAATGTTTGCTGAGATTTCAGGAAACTCGTACTTTTTTTGAAGCTTGGAAACCCCTTTCAATGAAAGTGATTCTCGTCAGTCTCTGCTTGGGGCTACTTCAATAGGACACAAACCATAGCGATAGACCTTGGAACTACATTATTGTGCCAAGTGAAAAAGAGCTAGCACAAACCGTGTTTAATTCAGAGTTCCAACTACATGTATCCATATATTAGAAAACAGAGTGAAACCTAAACATAAAAACGGTTACTGCAAAGGAACGGTTTAACCTAGAAGAACGAAATTTGGTGAGCCAAGCTCGGATCGGTGTACTGATCATTACCTGCAAGTATCATCAAGATTGGGTGAAAAAATGTTTGTTGAGATTTCAGGAAACTCGTAGTTTTTTGGAAGCTTGGCAACACCTTTGAATGAAAGTGATTCTCGTCAGTCTCTGCTTGGGGCTACTTCAATAGGAAACAAACCATAGCAATAGAACTTGGAACTACATTATTGTGCCAAGTTTCAAGCAGCTAGCACAAACCGTGTTTGATATAGAGTTGCAACTACATGTATCTATATAGGAGAAAACAGAGTGAAACCTAAACCTGAAAACGGTTACTGTAAAGGAACGGTTTAACCTAGAAGAACGAAATTTGGTGAGCAAAGTGGGATTGGTGTACTGATCATTAAATGGAAGTATCATCAGGATTGGGTGAAAAAATGTTTGCTGAGATTTCAGGAAACTCGTACTTTTTTTGAAGCTTGGCAACCCCTTTCAATGAAAGTGATTCTCGTCAGTCTCTGCTTGGGGCTACTTCAATAGGACACAAACCATAGCGATAGACCTTGGAACTACATTATTGTGCCAAGTGAAAAAGAGCTAGCACAAACCGTGTTTAATTCAGAGTTCCAACTACATGTATCCATATATTAGAAAACAGAGTGAAACCTAAACATGAAAACGGTTACTGCAAAGGAACGGTTTAACGTAGAAGAACGAAATTTGGTGAGCCAAGTGGGATTGGTGTACTGATCATTAAATGGAAGTATCATCAAGATTCGGTGAAAAATGTTTGCTGAGATTTCAGGAAACTCGGACTTTTTGAAGCTTGGCAACCCCTTTGAATGAAAGTGATTCTCGTCAGTCTCTGCTTTGGGGCTACTTCAATAGGACACAAACCATAGCGATAGACCTTGTAACTACATTATTGTGTGAAGTTTCAAAGAACTAGCACAAACCGTGTTTGATAAAGAGTTCCAACTACATGTATCCATATGGGAGAAAACAGAGTGAAACCTAAACATGACAACGGTTACTGGAAAGGAACGGTTTAAAGTAGAAGAACGAAATTTGGTGAGTCTAGTGGGATTGGTGTACTGATCATTACCTGCAAGTATCATCAAGGTTGGGTGAAATATGTTTGCTGAGATTTCAGGAAACTCATAGTTTTTGGAAGCTTGGCAACCCCTTTCAATGAAAGTGATTCTCGTCAGTCTCTGCTTGGGGATACTTCAATAGGACACAAACCATAGCGATAGAACTTGGAACTACATTATTGTGCCAAGTTTCAAAGAGCTGACACAAACCGTGTTTGATTTAGAGTTCCAACTACATGTATCCATATAGGAGAAAACAGGGTGAACCTAAAAATGAAAACGGTTACTGCAAAGAACGGTATAACCTAGAAGAACGAAATTTTGTGAGCCAAGTGGGAATGGTGTACTGATCATTAAATGGAAGTATCATCAAGATTGGGTGAAAAAATGTTTGCTGAGATTTCAGGAAACTCGTAGGTTTTTGGAAGCTTGGCAACCCCTTTCAATGAAAGTGATTCTCGTCAGTCTCTGCTTGGGGCTACTTCAATAGACACAAACCATAGCGATAGATCTTGGAACTCCATTATTGTGCCAAGTTTCAAAGAGCTAGCACAAACCGTGTTTCATTCAGAGTTCCAAATACATGAATCCATATAGGAGAAAAAAAAGTGAAACCTAAACATGAAAACGGATACTACAAAGGAACGTTTAAACCTAGAAGAACGAAATTTTGTGAGCCAAGTGGAATTGGTGTACTGATCATTCCCTGCAAGTATCATCAAGATTGGGTGAAATATGTTTGTTGAGATTTCAGGAAACTCGTAGTTTTTTGGAAGCTTGGCAACCCCTTTCAATGAAAGTGATTCTCTTCAGTCTCTGCTTGGGGCTACTTCAATAGGACACAATCCATAGCGATAGACCTTGGAACTACATTATTGTGCCAAGTGAAAAAGAGCTAGCACAAACAGTGTTTGATTTAGACTTCCAATACATGTATCCATATAGGAGAAAACAGAGTGAAACCTAAACATGAAAACGGTTACTGCAAAGGAACTGTTCAACCTAGAAGAACAAAATTTGGTGAGCCAAGTGGGATTTGTGTACTGATCATTACCTGCAAGTATCATCAAGATTGGGTGAAAAAATGTTTGCTTAGATTTCAGGAAACTCGTAGGTTTTTGGAAGCTTGGCAACCCCTTTCAATGAAAGTAATTCACGTCAGTCTCTGCTTGGGGCTACTTCAATAGGACACAAACCATAGCGATAGAAGTTGGAACTACATTATTGTGCCAAGTTCAAGAGCCAGCACAAACCGTGTTTGATTCAGAGTGCCAACTACATGTATCCATATAGGAGAAAACAGAGTGAATCCTAAAGATGAAAACGGTTACTGCAAAGGAACGGTTAACCTAGAAGAACGAAATTTGGTGAGCCAAGTCGGATTGGTGTACTGATCATTACCTGCAAGCATCATAAAGATTGGGTGAAAAAATGTTTGCTGAGATTTCAGGAAACTTGTAGTTTTTTTGAAGCTTGGCAACCCCTTTCAATGAAAGTGATTCTCGTCAGTCTCTGCTTGGGGCTACTTCAATAGGACACAAACCATAGCGATAGACCTTGGAACTACATTATTATGCCAAGTGAAAAAGAGCTAGCACAAACCGTGTTTGATTTACAGTTCCAACTACATGTATCCATATAGGAGAAAACAGAGTGAAACCTAAACATGAAAACGGTTACTGCAAAGGAACGGTTTAACCTAGAATAACGAAATTTGGTGAGCCAAGGGGGATTGGTGTACTGATCACTACCTGCAAGTATCATCAAGATTGGGTGAAAAAATGTTTCCTGAGATTTCAGGAAACTCGTAGGTTTTTGGAAGCTTGGCAAACCCTTTGAATGAAAGCAATTCTCGTCAGTCTCTGCTTGGGGCTACTTCAATAGGACACAAACCATAGCGATAGAACTTGGAACTACTTTATTGTGCCAAGTTTCAAAGAGCTAGCAAAAACCGTGTTTGATATAGAGTTCCAACTACATGTATAGGAGAAAACAGAGTGAAACCTAAACATGAAAACGGTTACTGCAAAGGAACGGTTTAATCTAGAAGAACGAAATTTGGTGAGCCAAGTGGGATTGGTGTACTGATCATTAAATGGAAATATCATCGGGATTGGGTGAAAAAATGTTTGCTGAGATTTCAGGAAACTCGTACTTTTTTGAAGCTTGGCTACCCCTTTGAATGAAAGTGATTCTCGTCAGTCTCTGCTTGGGGCTACTTCAATAGGACACAAACCATAGCAATAGAACTTGGAACTACATTATTGTGCCACGTGTAAAAGAGCTAGCACAAACCATGTTTGATTTAGAGTTCCAACTACATGTATCCATATAGGAGAAAACAGAGTGAAACCTAAACATGAAAACGGTTACTGCAAAGGAAGGGTTTAAACTAGAAGAACGAAATTTGGTAAGCCAAGTGGGATTGGTGTACTGATCATTAAATGGAAGTATCATCAAGATTCGGTGAAAAATGTTTGCTAGGATTTCAGGAAACTCGGACTTTTTTTGAAGCTTGGCAACCCCTTTCAATGAAAGTGATTCCCCTCAGTCTCTGCTTGGGGCTACTTCAATAGGACACAAACCTTAGCGATAGAACTTGGAAGTACATTATTGTGCCAAGTGTAAAATAGCTAGCACAATCCGTGTTTGATAAAGAGTTCCAAATATATATATATATATATATATATATATATATATATATATATAGGAGAAAACAGAGTGAAACCTAAACATGAAAACGGTTCCTGCAAAGGAACGTTTTAAACTAGAAAAGCGAAATTTGGTGAGCCAAGTGGGATTGGTGTACTGATCATTACCTGCAAGTATCATCAATTGGGTGAAATATGTTTGCTGAGATTTCAGGAAACTCATAGTTTTTGGAAGCTTGGGAACCCCTTTCAATGAAAGTGATTCTCGTCAGTCCCTGCTTGGGGCTACTTCAATAGGACACAAACCATAGCGATAGAACTTGGAACTCCATTATTGTGCCAAGTTTCAAAGAGCTAGCACAAACCGTATTTGATTCAGAGTTCCAACTACATGTATCCATATAGGAGAAAACAGAGTGAAACCTAAACATGAAAACGGTTACTGCAAAGGAACGTTTAAACTAGAAGAACGAAATTTTGTGAGCCAAGTGGTATTGGTGTACTGATCATTCCCTGCAAGTATCATCAAGATTGGGTGAAATATGTTTGTTGAGATTTCAGGAAACTCATAGTTTTTGGAACCTTTGCAACCCCTTTCAATGAAAGTGATTCTCGTCAGTCTCTGCTTGGGGCTACTTCAATAGGACACAAACCATAGCGATAGAACTTGGAACTACATTATTGTGCCAAGTTTCAAAGAGCTAGCACAAACCGTGTTTGATAAAGAGTTCCAACTACATGTATCCATATAGGAGAAAACAGAGTGAAACCTAAACATGAAAACGGTTACTGCAAAGAACGGTATAACCTAGAAGAACGAAATTTGGTGAGCCATGTGGGATTGCTGTACTGATCATTAAATGGAAATATCATCAAGATTGGGTGAAAAAATGTTTGCTGAGATTTCAGGAAACTCGTTGGTTTTTGGAAGCTTGGCAACCCCTTTCAATGAAAGTGATTCTCGTCAGTCTCTGCTTGGGGCTACTTCAATAGGACACAAACCATAGCGATAGAACTGGAACTCCATTATTTTGCCAAGTTTCAAAGAGCTAGCACAAACCGTATTTGATTCAGAGTTCCAACTACATGTATCCATATAGGAAAAAAAGAGTGAAACCTAAACATGAAAACGGTTACTGCAAAGGAACCTTTAAACCTAGAAGAACGAAATTTGGTGAGCCAAGTGGGATTGATGTACTGATCATTAAATGGAAGTATCATCAAGATTCGGTGAAAAAATGTTTGCTGAGATTTCAGAAAACTCGTACTTTTTTGAAGCTTGCAAACCCTTTCAATGAAAGTGATTCTCGTCAGTCTCTGCTTGGGGCTACTTCAATAGGACACAAACCATAGTGATAGAAGTTGGAACTACATTATTGTGCCAAGTTTCAAACAGCTAGCACAAACCGTGTTTGATAAAGAGTTCCAACTACATGTATCCATATAGGAGAAAACAGAGTGAAACCTAAACATGAAAACGGTTACTGCAAAGGAACGGTTTAAACTAGAAGAACGAAATTTGGTGAGCCAAGTGGGATTGGTGTACTGATCATTACCTGCAAGTATCATCAAGATTGGGTGAAATATGTGTGCTGAGATTTCAGGAAACTCATAGTTTTTGGACGCTTGGCAACCCCTTTCAATGAAAGTGTTTCTCGTCAGGCTCTGCTTGGGGCTACTTCAATAGGACACAAACCATAGCGATAGAACTTGGAACTACATTATTCTGCCAAGTTTCAAAGAGCTGACACAAACCGTGATTGATTTAGAGTTCCAACTACATGTATCAATATAGGAGAAAACAGGGTGAAACCTAAAATGAAAACGGTTACTGCAACGAACGGTATAACCTAGATTAACGAAATTTGGTGAGCCAAGTGGGATTGGTGTACTGATCATTAAATGGAAATATCATCAAGATTGGGTGAAAAAATGTTTGCTGAGATTTGAGGAAACTCGTTGGTTTTTGGAAGCTTGGCAACCCCTTTCAATGAAAGTGATTCTCGTCAGTCTCTGCTTGGGGCTACTTCAATAGGACACAAACCATAGCGATAGAACTTGGAACTCCATTATTGTGCCAAGTTTCAAAGAGCTAGCAAAAACCGTATTTGATTCAGAGTTCCAACTACATGTATCCATATAGGAGAAAACAGAGTGAAACCTAAACATGAAAACGGTTACTGCAAAGGAACGTTTAAACCTAGAAGAACGAAATTTGGTGAGCCAAGTGGGATTGGTGTACTGATCATTCCCTGAGTATCATCAAGATTGGGTGAAATAGTTTGTTGAGATTTCAGGAAACTCATAGTTTTTGGAAGCTTGGCAACCCCTTTCAATGAAAGTGATATTCGTCAGTCTCTGCGTGGGGCTACTTCAATAGGACACAAACCATAGCGATAGAACTTGGAACTACATTATTGTGCCAAGTTTCAAAGAGCTTGCACAACCCCTGTTTGATATAGAGTTCCAACTACATGTATCCATATAGGAGAAAACAGAGTGATACCTAAACATGAAAACGGTTAGTGCAAAGGAACGGTTTAAACTAGAAGTACGAATTTGGTGAGCCAAGTGGGATTGGTGTACTGATCATTAAATGGAAGTATCATCAAGATTTGGTGAAAAATGTTTGCTGAGATTTCAGGAAACTCGTACTTTTTTTGAAGCTTGGCAACCCCTTTCAATGAAAGTGATTCTCGTCAGTCTCTGCTGGGGCTACTTCTATAGGACACAAACCATAGCGATAGAACTTGGAACTACATTATTGTGCCAAGTTTCAAAGAGCTAGCCCAAACCGTGTTTGATAAAGAGTTCCAACTACATGTATCCGTATAGGAGAAAACAGAGTGAAACCTAAACTTGAAAACGGTTACTGCAAAGGAACGTTTAAACCTAGAAGAACGAAATTTTGTGAGCCAAGTGGGATTGGTGTACTGATCATTCCCTGCAAGTTTCATCAAGATTGGGTGAAATATGTTTGTTGAGATTTCAGGAAACTCATAGTTTTTGGAAGCTTGGCAACCCCTTTCAATGAAAGTGATTCTCGTCAGTCTCTGCTTGGGGCTACTTCAATAGGACACAAACCATAGCGATAGAACTTGGAACTACATTATTGTGCCAAGTTTCAAAGAGCTAGCACAACCCTGTTTGATATAGAGTTCCAACTACATGTATCCATATAGGAGAAAACAGAGAGAAACCTAAATATGAATACGGTTATTGCATAGGAACGGTTTAAACTAGAAGAACGAAATTTGGTGAGCCAAGTGGGATTGGTGTACTGATCATTAAATGGAAGTATCATCAAGATTCGGTGAAAAATGTTTGCTGAGATTTCAGGAAACTCGTACTTTTTTTGAAGCTTGGCAACCCTTTCAATGAAAGTGATTCTCGTCAGTCTCTGCTTGGGGCTACTTCAATAGGACACAAACCATAGCGATAGAACTTGGAACTACATTATTGTGCCAAGTTTCAAGGAGCTAGCACAAACCGTGTTTGATAAAGAGTTCCAACTACATGTATCCATATAGGAGAAAACAGAGTGAAACCTAAACATGAAAACGGTTACTGCAAAGGAACGGTTTAACCTAGAAGAACGAAATTTGGTGAGCCAAGTGGGATTGGTGTACTGATCATTAATGGAAGTATCATCAAGATTCGGTAAAAAATATTTGCTGATATTTCAGAAAACTCGTAGTTTCTTGGAAGCTTGGCAACCCCTTTGAATGAAAGTGATTCTCCTCAGTCTCTGCTGGGGGCTACTTCAATAGGACAAAAACCATAGCGATACAACTTGGAACTCCATTATTGTGCCAAGTTTCAAAGAGCTAGCACAAACCGTGTTTGATTCAGAGTTCCAACTACATGTATCCATATAGGAGAAAACAGAGTGAAACCTAAACATGAAAACGGTTACTGCAAAGGAACGTTTAAACCTAGAAAAACGAAATTTTGTGAGCCAAGTGGGATTGGTGTTGCAAGTATCATCAAGATTGGGTGAAATATGTTTGTTGAGATTTCAGGAAACTTGTAGTTTTTTGGAAGCTTGGCAACCCCTTTCAATGAAAGTGATTCTCGTCAGTCTCTGCTTGGGGCTACTTCAATAGGACACAAACCATAGCGATAGAACTTGGAACTACATTATTGTGCCAAGTTTCAAAGAGCTAGCACAAACCATGTTTGATTTAGAGTTCCAACTACATGTATCCATATAGGAGAAAACAGAGTGAAACCTAAACATGAAAACGGTTACTGCAAAGGAACGGTTTAACCTAGAAGAACGAAATTTTGTGAGCCTAGTGGGATTGGTGTGCTGATCATTACCTGCAAGTATCATCAAGATTGGGTGTAAAAATGTTTGCTGAGATTTCCGGAAACTCGTCGTTTTTTGGAAGCTTGGCAACCCCTTTCAATGAAAGTGATTCTCGTCAGTCTCTGCTTGGGGCTACTTCAATAGGACACAAACCATAGCGATAGAACTTGGAACTACATTATTGTGCCAAGTGTAAAAGAGCTAGCTCAAACCGTGTTTGATATAGAGTTCCAAATACATGTATCCATATAGGAGAAAACAGAGTGAAACCTAAACATGAAAACGGTTACTGCAAAGGAAAGGTTTAACTTAGAAGAAAGAAATTTGGTGAACCAAGGGGGAATGGTGTACTGATCATTAAATGGAAGTATCATCAAGATTGGGTGAAAAAAAGTTTGCTGAGATTCCAGAAAACTCGTAGTTTTTTGGAAGCTTGGCAACCCCTTTGAATGAAAGTGATTCTCGTCAGTCTCTGCTTGGGGCTACTTCAATAGGACACAAACCATAGCGATAGAACTTGGAACTACATTATTGTGCCAAGTTTCAAAGAGCTAGCACAAACCGTGTTTGATTCAGAGTTCCAACTACATGTATCCATATAGGAGAAAACAGAGTGAAACCTAAACATGAGAACGGTACTGCAAAGGAACGGTTTAAACTAGAAGAACAAAATTTGGTGAGCCAAGTGGGATTGGTGTACTGATCATTACCTGCAATTATCATCAAGATTGGGTGAAATATGTTTGCTGAGATTTCAGGAAACTCGTAGTTTTTTGGAAGCTTGGCAACCTCTTTCAATGAAAGTGATTCTCGTCAGTCTCTGCTTGGGGCTACTTCAATAGGACACAAACCATAGTGATAGACCTTGGAACTACATTATTGTGCCAAGTTTCAAAGAGGTAGCACAAACCGTGTTTGATTCGGAGTTCCAACTACATGTATCTATATAGGAGAAAACAGAGTGAAACCTAAACATGAAAACGATTACTGCAAAGCAACGATTTAACCTAGAAGAACAAAATTTGGTGAGCCAAGTGGGATTTGTGTACTGATCATTACCTGCAAGTATCGTCAAGATTGGGTGAAAAAATGTTCGCTGAGATTTCAGGAAACACGTAGTTTTTTGGAAGCTTGGCAACACCTTTCAAAGAAAGTGATTCTCGTCAGTATCTGCTTGGGGCTACCTCAATAGGACACAAACCATAGCGATAGACCTTGGAACTACATTATTGTGCCAAGTTTCAAAGAGCTAGCACAAACGGTGTTTGATTTAGAGTTCCAACTACATGTATCCATGTAGGAGAAAACAGAGTGAAACCTAAAAATGAAACCTTTTACTGCAAAGGAACGGTATAATCTAGAAGAACGAAATTTGGTGAGCCAAGTGGGATTGGTGTACTTATCATTAAATGGACGTATCACCAAGATTGGATGAAAAAATGTTTGCTGAGATTTCAGGAAACTCGTAGGTTTTTGGAAGCTTGGCAACCCCTTTGAATGAAAGTGATTCTCGTCAGTCGCTGCTTGGGGCTACTTCAATAGGACACAAACCATAGCGATAGAACTTGGAACTACATTATTGTGCCAAGTTTAAAAGAGCTAGCACAAACCGTGTTTGATATAGAGTTCCAACTACATGTATCCATATAGGAGAAAACAGAGTGAAACCTAAACATGAAAACGGGGACTGCAAAGGAAAGGTTTAACCTACAAGAACGAAATTTGGTGAGCCAACTCGGATTGGTGTACTGATCATTACCTGCAAGTATCATCAAGATTGGGTGAAAAAATGTTTGCTGAGATTTCAGGAAACTCGTAGTTTTTGGAAGCTTGGCAACCCCTTTCAATGAAAGTGATTCTCGTCAGTCTCTGCTTGGGGCTACTTCAATAGGACACAAACCATAGCGATAGAACTTGGAACTACATTATTGTGCCAAGTTTCAAAGAGCTAGCACAAACCGTGTTTGATATAGAGTTCCAACTACATGTATCCATATAGGAGAAAACAGAGTGAAACCTAAACATGAAAACGGTTACTGCAAAGGAACTTTTTAACCTAGAAGAACAAAATTGGGTGAGTTAAGTGGGATTGGTGTACTGATCATTAAATGGAAGTATCATCAAGATTGGGTGAAATATGTTTGCTGAGATTTCAGGAAACTCTTAGTTTTTTGGAAGCTTGGCAACCCCTTTCAATGAAAGTGATTCTCGTCAGTCTCTGCTTGGGGCTACTTCAATAGGACACAAACCATAGTGATAGACCTTGGAACTACATTATTGTGCCAAGTTTCAAAGAGCTAGCACAAACCGTGTTTGATATAGAGTTCCATCTACATGTATCCATATAGGAGAAAAGAGAGTGAAACCTAAACATGTAAACGGTTACTGCAAAGGAACAGTTTAACCTAGAAGAATTAAATTTGGTGAGCCAAGGGGGATTGGTGTACTGATCATTACCTGCAAGTGTCATAAAGATTGGGTGAAAAAATGTTTGCTGAGATGTCAGGAAACTTGTAGTTTTTTGGAAGCTTGGCAACCCCTTTCAATGAAAGTGATTCTCGTTAGTCTCTGCTTGGGGCTACTTCTATACGACAGAAAGCATAGCGATAGAACTTGGAACTACATTATTGTGCCAAGTTTCAAAGAGCTATTATAAACCATGTTTGATTTAGATTTCCAACTACATGTATCCAAATAGGAGAAAACAGAGTGAAACCTAAACATGAAAACGGTTACTGCACAGGAAATGTTTAACCTAGAAGAACGAAATTTGGTGAGCCAAGGGGGATTGGTGTACTGATCAATAAATGGAAGTATCATCAAGATTGGGTGAAAAAATTTTTGCTGAGATGTCAGAAAACTCGTAGTTTTTTGGAAGCTTGGCAACCCCTTTCAATGAAAGTGATTCTCGTCAGTCTCTGCTTGGGGCTACTTCAATAGGACACAAACCATAGCGATAGAAATTGGAACTACATTATTGTGCCAAGTTTCAAAGAGCTAGCACAAACCGTGTTTGATTTAGAGTTCCAACTACATGTATCCATATAGGAGAAAACAGAGTGAAACACAAAAATGAAAATGGTTACTGCAAGAAACGGTATAACCTAGAAGAACGAAATTTGGTGAGCCAAGTGGGATTGGTGTACTGATCATTAAATGGACGTATCATCAAGATTGGGTGAAAAAATGTTTGCTGAGATTTCAGGAAACTCGTAGGTTTTTGGAAGCTTGGCATCCCCTTTGAATGAAAGTGATTCTCCTCAGTCTCTGCTTGGGACTACTTCAATAGGACATAAACCATAGCGATAGAACTTGGAACTACATTATTGTGCCAAGTTTCAAATAGCTAGCACAAACCGTGTTTGATATAGAGTTCCAACCACATGTATCCATATAGGAGAAAACAGAGTGAAACCTAAACATGAAAACGGTTACTGCAAAGGAACGGTTTAACCTAGAAGAATGAAATTTGGTGAGTCAAGTTGGATTGGTGTACTGATCATTAAATGGAAGTATCATCAAGATTGGGTGAAATATGTTTGCTGAGATTTCAGGAAACTCTTAGTTTTTTGGAAGCTTGGCAACCCCTTTCAATGAAAGTGATTCTCGTCAGTCTCTGCTTAGGGCTACCTCAAATGGACACAAACCTTAGCGATACAACATGGAACTACATTATTGTGCCAAGTTTCAAAGAGCTAGCACAAACCGTGTTTGATATAGAGTTCCAAATACATGTATCCCTATAGGAGAAAACAGAGTGAAACCTAAACATGAAAACGGTTACTGCAAAGGAAGGTTTAACCTAGAAGAACAAAATGGGGTGAGTTAAGTGGGATTGGTGTACTGATCATTACCTGCAAGTGTCATCAAGATTGGGTGAAAAAATGTTTGCTGAGATTTCAGGAAACTTGTAGTTTTTTGGAAACTTGGCAACCCCTTTCAATGAAAGTGATTCTCGTCAGTCTCTGCTTGGGGCTACTTCTATAGGACAGAAAGCATAGCGATAGAACTTGGAACTACATTATTGTGCCAAGTTTCAAAGAGCTATTATAAACCATGTTTGATTTAGAGTTCCAACTACATGTATCCAAATAGGAGAAAACAGAGTGAAACCTAAACATGAAAACGGTTACCTCAAAGGAAATGTTTAACCTAGAAGAACGAAATTTGGTGAGCCAAGGGGGATTGGTGTACTGATCATTAAATGGAAGTATCATCAAGATTGGGTGAAAAAATGTTTGCTGAGATGTCAGAAAACTCGTAGTTTTTTGGAAGCTTGGCAACCCCTTTCAATGAAAGTGATTCTCGTCAGTCTCTGCTTGGGGCTACTTCAATAGGACACACACCATAGCGATAGAAATTGGAACTACATTATTGTGCCAAGTTTCAAAGAGCTAGCACAAACCGTGTTTGATTTAGAGTTCCAACTACATGTATCCATATAGGAGAAAACAGAGTGAAAAACAAAAATGAAAATGGTTACTGCAAAGAAACGGTATAACCTAGAAGAACGAAATTTGGTGAGCCAAGTGGGATTGGTGTACTGATCATTAAATGGAAGTATCATCAAGATTGGGTGAAAAAATGTTTGCTGAGATTTCAGGAAACTCGTAGGTTTTTGGAAGCTTGGCATCCCCTTTGAATGAAAGTGATTCTCGTCAGTCTCTGCTTGGGGCTACTTCAATAGGACACAAACCATAGCGATAGAACTTGGAACTACATTATTGTGCCAAGTTTTCAAAGAGCTAGCACAAACCGTGTTTGATATAGAGTTCCAACCACATGTATCCATATAGGAGAAAACAGAGTGAAACCTAAACATGAAAACGGTTACTGCAAAGGAACGGTTTAAGCTAGAAAAACGAAATTTTGTGAGCCAAGTGGGATTCATGTACTGATCATTACCTGCAAGTATCATCAAGATTGGGTGAAAAAATGTTTGCTGAGATTTCAGGAAACTCGTAGTTTTTTGGAAGCTTGGCAACCCCTTTCAATGAAAGTGATTCTCATCAGTGTCTGCTTGGGGCTACTTCAATAGGACACAAACCATAGCGATAGAACTTGGAACTACATTATTGTGCCAAGTTACAAAGAGCTAGCACAAACTGTGTTTGATATAGAGTTCCAACTACATGTATCCATATAGGAGAAAACAGAGTGAAACCTAAACATGAAAACGGTTACTGCAAAGGAACGGTTTAAACTAGACGAACGAATTTTGGTGAGCCAAGTGGGATTGGTGTACTGATCATTACTTGCAAGTATCATCAAGATTGGGTGAAATATGTTTGCTGAGATTTCAGGAAACTCGTAGTTTTTTGGAAGCTTGGCAACCCCTTTCAATGAAAGTGATTCTCATCAGTGTCTGCTTGGGGCTACTTCAATAGGACACAAACCATAGCGATAGAACTTGGAACTACATTATTGTGCCAAGTTTCAAAGCGCTAGCACAAACCGTGTTTGATTTAGAGTTAAAACCACATGTATCCATATAGGAAAAAACAGAGTGAAACCTAAACATGAAAACAGTTACTGCAAAGGAACGGTTTAACCTAGAAGAAGGAAATTTGATGAGCCAATTGGGATTGGTGTACTGGTCATTACCTGCAAGTATCATCAAGATTGGGTGAAAAAATGTTTGTGAGATTTCAGAAAACTCGTAGTTTTTTGGAAGCTTGGCAACCCCTTTCAATGAAAGTGATTCTCGTCAGTCTCTGCTTGGGGCTACTTCAATAGGACACAAACCATAGCGATAGAACTTGGAACTACATTATTGTGCCAAGTTTCAAAGCGCTAGCACAAACCGTGTATCATTTAGAGTTAAAACCACATGTATCCATATAGGAAAAAACAGAGTGAAACCTAAACATGAATACGGTTACTGCAAAGGAACGGTTTAACCTACAAGAACGAAAGTTGGTGAGCCAAGTGGGATTGGTGTCCTGATCATTACCTGCCAGTATCATCAAGATTGGGTGAAAAAATGTTTGCTGAGATTTCAGAAAACTCGTAGTTTTTTGGAAGCTTGGCAACCCCTTTCAATGAAAGTGATTCTCGTCAGTCTCTGCTTGGGGCTACTTCAATAGGACACAAACCATAGCGATAGAACTTGGAACTACATTATTGTGCCAAGTGTAAAAGAGCTAACACAAACCGTGTTTGATTCAGAGTTCCAACTACATGTATCCATATAGGAGAAAACAGAGTGAAACCTAAACATGAAAACGGTTACTGCAAAGGAATGGTTTAACATAGAAGAACGAAATTTGGTGAGCCAAGTCGGATTGGTGTACTGATCATTAAATGGAAGTATCATCAAGATTGGGTGAAAAAATGTTTGCTGAGATTTCAGGAAACTCGTAGTTTTTTGGAAGCTTGGCAACCCCATTCTATGAAAGTCATTCTCGTCAGTCTGCTTGGGGCTACTTCAATAGGACACAAACCATAGCGGTAGATCTTGGAACTACATTATTGTGCCAAGTTTCAAAGAGCTAGCACAAACCATGTTTGATTCAGAGTTCCAAATACATGTATCCATATAGGAGAAAACAGAGTGAAACGTAAACATGAAAACGGTTACGACAAAGGAACGGTTTAACCTAGAAGAACGAAATTTGGTGAGCCAAGGGGGATTGGTGTACTGATCATTAAATGGAAGTATCATCAAGATTGGGTGAAAAAATGTTTGCTGAGATTTCAGGAAACTCGTAGTTTTTTGGAAGCTTGGCAACCCCATTCTATGAAAGTCATTCTCGTCAGTCTCTGCTTGGGTCTACTTCAATAGGACACAAACCATAGCGATAGAACTTGGAACTACATTATTGTGCCAGGTTTCAAAGAGCTAGCACAAACCATGTTTGATTTAGCGTTCCAAATACATGTATCCATATAGGAGAAAACAGTGAGACCTAAACATGAAAACGGTTACTGCACAGGAAAGGTTTAACCTAGAAGAACGAAATTTGGTGAGCAAAGGGGGATTGGTGTACTGATCATTAAATGGAAGTATCATCAAGATTGGGTGAAAAAATGTTTGCTGAGATTTCAGGAAACTCGTAGTTTTTTGGAAGCTTGGCAACCCCATTCTATGAAAGTCATTCTCGTCAGTCTCTGCTTGGGGCTACTTCAATAGGACACAAACCATAGCGATAGAACTTGTAATTACATTATTGTGCCAGGTTTCAAAGAGCTAGCACAAACCATGTTTGATTTAGAGTTCCAACTACATGTATCCATATAGGAGAAAACAGTGAGACCTAAACATGAAAACGGTTACTGCAAAGGAAAGGTTTAACCTAAAAGAATGAAATTTGGTGAGCCAAGGGGGATTGGTGTACTGATCATTAAATGGAAGTATCATCAAGATTGGGTGAAAAAATGTTTGCTGAGATTTCAGAAAGCTCATTGTTTTTTGGAAGCTTGGCAACCCCGTTGAATGAAAGTGATTCTCTCAGTCTGTGCTTGGGGCTATTTCAATAGGACACAAACCATAGCGATAGAACTTGGAAGTACATTATTGTGCCAAGTTTCAAATAGCTAGCACAAACCGTGTTTAATTTAGAGTTCCAACTACATGTATCCATGTAGGAGAAAACAGAGTGAAACCTAAACATGAAAACGGTTACTGCAAAGAAATGGTATAACCTAGAAGAACGAAATTTGGTAAGCCACGTGGGATTGGTGTACTGATCATTAAATGGACGTATCATCAAGATTGGGTGAAAAAATGTTTGCTGACATTTCAGGAAACTAGTAGGTTTTTGGAAGCTTGGCAACCCCTTTAAATGAAAGTGATTCTCCTCAGTCTGTGCTTGGGGATACTTCAATAGGACACAAACCATAGCGATAGAACTTGGAACTACATTATTGTGCCAAGTGTAAAAGAGCTAACACAAACCGTGTTTGATATATAGTTCCAACTACATGTACCATATAGGAGAAAACAGAGTGAAACGTAAACATGAAAACGGTTACTGCAAAGGAACGGTTTAACCTAGAAGAACGAAATTTGGTGAGCCAAGTGGGATTGGTGTACTGATCATTAAATGGAAGTATCATCAAGATTGGGTGAAATATGTTTGCTGAGATTTCAGGAAACTCTTAGTTTTTTGGAATCTTGGCAACCCCTTTCAATGAAAGTGATTCTCGTCAGTCTCTGCTTGGGGCTACTTCAATAGGACAAAAACCATAGCGATAGAACTTGGAACTGCATTATTGTGCCAAGTTTCAAAGAGCTAGCACAAACCATGTTTGATTTAGAGTTCCAAATACATGTATACATATAGGAGAAAACAGTGAGACCTAAACATGAAAATGGTTACTGCAAAGGAAAGGTTTAACCTAGAAGAACGAAATTTGGTGAGCCAAGGGGGATTGATGTACTGATCATTAAATGGAAGTATCATCAAGTTTGGGTGAAAAAATGATTGCTGAGATTTCAGAAAGCTCATAGTTTTTTGGACGCTTGGCAACCCCTTTGAATGAAAGTGATTCTCTCAGTCTGTGCTTGGGGCTATTTCAATAGGACACAAACCATAGCGATAGAACTTGGAAATACATTATTGTGCCACGTTTCAAAGAGCTAGCACAAACCGTGTTTAATTTAGAGTTCCAACTACATGTATCCATTAAGGAGAAAACAGAGTGAAACCTAAAAATGAAAACGGTTACTGCAAAGGAACGGTATAACCTAGAAGAACGAAATTTGGTGAGCCAAGTGGGATTGGTGTACTGATCATTAAATGGAAGTATCATCAAGATTGGGTGAAAAAATGTTTACTGAGATTTCACGAAACTCGTAGTTTTTTGGAAGCTTGGCAACCCCATTCTATGAAAGTCATTCTCGTCAGTCTCTGCTTGGGGCTACTTCAATAGGACACAAACCATAGCGATAGAACTTGGAACTACATTATTGTGCCAAGTTTCAAAGAGCTAGCACAAACCATGTTTGATTTAGAGTTCCAACTACATGTATCCATATAGGAGAAAACAGTGAGACTTAAACATGAAAATGATTACTGCAAAGGAAAGGTTTAACCTAGAAGAACGAAATTTGGTGAGCCAAGGGTGATTAGTGTACGGATCATTAAATGGAAGTATCATCAAGATTGGGTGAAAAAATGTTTGCTGCGATTTCAGAAAGTTCATATTTTTTGGAAGCTTGGCAACCCCTTTGAATGAAAGTGATTCTCTCAGTCTGTACTTGGGGCTATTTCAATAGGACACAAACCATAGCGATAGAACTTGGAAGTACATTATTGTGCCAAGTTTCAAAGAGCTAGCACAAACCGTGTTTAATTTAGATTTCCAACTACATGTATCCATGTAGGAGATAACAGAGTGAAACCTAAACATGAAAACGGTTACTGAAAAGAAACGGTATAACCTAGAAGAACGAAATTTGGTTAGCCACGTGGGATTGGTGTACTGATCATTACATGGACGTATCATCAAGATTGGGTGAAAAAATGTTTGCTGAGATTTCAGGAAACTCGTAGGTTTTTGGAAGCTTGGCAACCCCTTTAAATGAAAGTGATTCTCGTCAGTCTCTGCTTGGGGCTACTTCAATAGGACACGAACAATAGCGATAGAACTTGGAACTACATTATTATGCCAAGTGTAAAAGAGCTAGCACAAACCGTGTTTGATATATACTTCCAACTACATGTATCCATATAGGAGAGAACAGAGTGAAACGTAAACATGAAAACGGTTACTGCAAAGGAACGGTTTAACCTAGAAGAACGAAATTTGGTGAGCCAAGTGGGATTGGTGTACTGATCATTAAATGGAAGTATCATCAAGATTGGGTGAAATATGTTTGCTGAGATTTCAGGAAACTCTTAGTTTTTTGGAAGTTTGGCAACCCCTTTCAATGAAAGTGATTCTCGTCAGTCTCTGCTTGGGGCTACTTCAATAGGACACAAACCATAGCGATAGAACTTGGAACTACATTATTGTGCCAAGTTTCCAAGAGCTAGCACAAACCGTGTTTGATTTAGAGTTCCCACTACATGTATCCATGTAGGAGAAAACAGAGTGAAACGTAAACATGAAAACGGTTACTGCAAAGGAATGGTATAACCTAGAAGAACGAAATTTGGTGAGCCAAGTGGGATTGGTGTACTGATCATTAAATGGAAGTATCATCAAGATTGGGTGAAAAAATGTTTGCTGAGATTTCAGGAAACTCGTAGTTGTTTGGAAGCGTGGCAACCCCTTTCAATGAAAGTGATTCTCGTCAGTCTCTGCTTGGGGCTACTTCAATAGGACACAAACCATAGTGATAGAACTTAGACCTACATTATTGTGCCAAGTTTCAAAGAGCTAGCACAAACCGTGTTTGATATAGAGTTCCAACTACATGTATCCATATGGGAGTAAATAGTGTGAAACCTAAACACGAAAACGGTTACTGCAAAGGAAGGGTTTAACCTAGAAGAACGAAAATGGTGAGCCAAGTGGCATTGGTGTACTGATCATTACCTGCAAGTATCATCAAGATTGGGTGAAAAAATGTTTGCTGAAATTTCAGGAAATTCGTAGTTTTTTGGATTCTTGGCAACCACTTTCAATGAAAGTGATTCTCGTCAGTCTCTGCTTGGGGTAGTTCCGTAGGAAACAAACAATTGCGATACAACTTGGAACTACATTACTGTGCCAAGTTTCAAAGAGCTAGAACAAACCATGTTTGATTTAGAGTTCCAACTACATGTATCCATATAGGAGAAAACACAGTGAAACCTAAACATGAAAACGGTTACTGCAAAGGAAAGGTTTAACCTAGAAGAACGAAATTTGGTGAGCCAAGTGGGATTGGTGTACTGATCATTAAATGGAGGTATCATGAAGATTGGGTGAAAAAATGTTTGCTGAGATTTCAGGAAACTCGTAGTTTCTGGAAGCTTGGCAACCCCTTTCTATGAAAGTGATTCTCGTCAGTCACTGCTTGGGGCTACTTCAATAGGACACAAACCATAGCGATAGAACTTGGAACTACATTATTGTGCCAAGTTTCAAAGAGCTAGCACAATCCGTGTTTGATATAGAGTTCCAACTACATGTGTCCATATAGGAGACAACAGAGTGAAACCTAAACATGAAAACGGTTACTGCAAAGGAACGGTTTAACCTAGAAGAACAAAATTTGGTGAGCCAAGTGGGATTGGTGTACTGATCATTAAATGGAGGTATCATCAAGATTGGGTGAAAATATGTATGCTTAGATTTCAGGAAACCTGTAGGTTTCGGAAGCTTGGCAACCGCTTTCAATGATAGTGATTCTCGTCAGTCTCTGCTTGGGGCTACTTCAATTGGACACAAACCATAGCGATAGAACTTGGAACTACATTATTGTGCCAAGTGTAAAAGAGCTAGCACAAACCGTGTTTGATATAGAGTTCCAACTACATGTGTCCATATAGGAGAAAACAGGGTGAAACCTAAACATGAAAACGGTTACTGCAAAGGAACGGTTTAACCTAGAAGAACGAAATTTGGTGAGCCAAGTGGGATTGGTGTACTGATCATTAATTGGAGGTATCATCAAGATTGGGTGAAAAAATGCGTGCTTAGATTTCAGGAAACCTGTAGGTTTTTGGAAGCTAGGCAACCCCTTTCAATGAAAGTGATTCTCGTCAGTCTCTGCTTGGGGCTACTTCAATTGGACAGAAACCATAGCGATAGAACTTGGAACTACATTATTGTGCCAAGTTTCAAAGAGCTAGCACAAACCGTGTTTGATTTAGAGTTCCAACTACATGTATCCATATAGTAAAAAACAGAGTGAAACCTAAACATGAATACGGTTACTGCAAAGGAACGGTTTAACCTAGAAGAAGGAAATTTGGTGAGCCAATTGAGATTGGTGTACTGATCATTACCTGCAAGTATCATGAAGATTGGGTGAAAAAAATGTTTGCTGAGATTTCAGGAAACTCGTAGTTTTTTGGAAGCTTGGCAACCCCTTTCAATGAAAGTGATTCTTGTCAGTCTCTGCTTGGGGCTACTTCAATTGGACACAAACCATAGCGATAGAACTTGGAACTACATTATTGTGCCAAGTTTTAAAGAGCTAGCACAAACCGTGTTTGATATAGAGTTCCAACTACATGTTTCCATGTATGAGACAATAGAGTGAAACCTAAACATGAAAACGTTTACTGCAAAGGAACGGTTTAACATAGAAGAAGGAAATTTGGTGAGCCAAGTGGGATTGGTGTACTGATCATTAAATGGAATTATCATCAAGATTGGGTGAAAAAATGTTTGCTGAGATTTCAGGAAACTCGTAGTTTTTTGGAAGCTTGGCAACCCCTTTCAATGAAAGTGATTCTCGTCAGTCTCTGCTTGGGGCTACTTCAATAGGACACAAACCATAGCGATAGAACTTGGAACTACATTATTGTGCCAAGTGTCAAAGAGCTAGCACAAACCGTGTTTGATTTAGAGTTCCAACTACATGTATCCATATAGGAGAAACCAGAGTGAAACCTAAACATGAAAACGGTTACTGCAAAGGAAAGGTTTAACCTAGAAGAACGAAATAAAGTGATTCTCGTCAGTCTCTGCTTGGGGCTACTTCAATAGGACACAAACCATAGCCATACAACTTGGAACTACATTATTGTGCCATGTTTCAAAGAGCTAGAACAAACCATGTTTGATTTACAATTCCAACTACATGTATCCATATAGGAGAAAACACAGTGAAACCTAAACATGAAAACGGTTACTACAAAGGAACGGTTTAACCTAGAAGAACTAAATTTGGTGAGCCAAGTGGGATTGGCGTACTGATCAATAAATGGAGGTATCATCAAGATTGGGTGAAAAAATGTATGCTTAGATTTCAGGAAATCTGTAGGTTTTTGGAAGCTTGGCAACCGCTTTCAATGAAAGTGATTCCCGTCAGTCTCTGCTTGGGGCTACTTCAATAGGACACAAACCATAGCCATACAACTTGGAACTACATTATTGTGCCACGTTTCAAAGAGCTAGCACAAACCATATTTGATTTAGAGTTCCAACTACATGTATCCATATAGGAGAAAACAGAGTGAAACCTAAACATGAAAACGGTTACTGCAAAGGAACGGTTTAACATAGAAGAACGAAATTTGGTGAGCCAAGTGGGATTGGTGTACTGATCATTAAATGGAATTATCATCAAGATTGGGTGAAAAAAATGTTTGCTGAGATTTCAGGAAACTCGTCGGCTTTTGGAAGCTTGGCAACCCCTTTCAATGAAAGTGATTCTCGTCAGACTCTGCTTGGGTCTACTTCAATAGGACACAAACCATAGCCATACAACTTGGAACTACATTATTGTGCCAAGTTTCAAAGAGCTAGCACAAACAGTGTTTGATATAGAGTTCCTACTACATGTGTCCATATAGGAGACAACAGAGTGAAACCTAAACATGAAAACGGTTACTGCAAAGGAACGGTTTAAATTAGAAGAACGAAATTTGGTGAGCCAAGTGGGATTGGTGTACTGATCATTAAATGGAGGTATCATCAAAATTGGGTGAAAAAATGTATGCTTAGAATACAGGAAACCTGTAGGTTTTTGGAAGCTTGGCAACCGCTTTCAATGAAAGTGATTCTCGTCAATCTCTGCTTGGGGCTACTACAATAGGACACAAACCATAGCGATAGAACTTGGAACTACATTATTGTGCCACGTTTCAAAGAGCTACCGTGTTTGATTTAGACTTCCAACTACATGTATCCATATAGGAGAAAACAGAGTGAAACCTAAACATGAAAACGGATATTGCAAAGGAACGGTTTAACCTAGAAGAACGAAATTTGGTGAGCCAAGTTGGATTGGTGTACTGATCATTACCTGCAAGTATCATGAAGATTGGGTGAAAAAATGTTTGCTGAGATTTCAGGAAACTCATAGATTTTTGGAAGCTTGGCAACCCCTTTCAATGAAAGTGATTCTCGTCAGTCTCTGTTGGGGCTACTTCAATAGGACACAAACCATAGCGATAGAACTTGGAACTTCATTATTGTGCCAAGTTTCAAAGAGCTAGCACAAACCGTGTTTGATTTATAGTTCCAACTACATGTATCCATATAGGAGAAAACAGAGTGAAACCTAAACATAAAAACGGTTACTGCAAAGGAACGGTTTAACTTAGAAGAACGAAATTTGGTGAGCCAAGTGGGATTGGTGTACTGATCACTAAATGGAAGTATCATCAAGACTGGGTGAAAAAAATGTTTGCTTAGATTTCAGGAAACCTGTAGGTTTTTGGGAGCTTGGCAACCCCTTTCAATGAAAGTGATTCTCGTCAGTCTCTGCTTGGTGCTACTTCAATAGGACACAAACCATAGCTATAGAACTTGGAACTACATTATTGTGCCAAGTTTCAAAGAGCTAGCACAAACCGTGTTTGATATAGAGTTCCAACTACATGTATCCATATAGGAGAAAACAGAGTGAAACCTAAACATGAAAACGGTTACTGCAAAGGAACGGTTTAACCCAGAAGAACGAAATTTGGTGAGCCAAGTGGGATTGGTGTACTGATCATTACCTGCACGTATCATGAAGACTGGGTGAAAAAATATTTGCTGAGATTTCAGGAAACTCGTAGTTTTTTGGAAGCTTGGCAACCCCTTTCAATGAAAGTGATTCTCGTCAGTCTCTGCTTGGGGCTACTTCAATAGGACACAAAACATAGCGATAGAACTTGGAACTACATTATTGTGCCAAGTTTCAAAGAGCTAGCACAAACCGTGATTGATATAGAGTTCCAACTACTTGTATCCATATAGGAGAAAACAGAGTGAAACCTAAACATGAAAACAGTTACTGCAAAGGAACGGATTAACCTAGAAGTACGAAATTAGGTGAGCCAAGTGGGATTGGTGTACTGATCATTAAATGGAGGTATCATCAAGATTGGGTGAAAAAATGTATGCTTAGATTTCAGGAAACCTCTAGGTTTTTGGAAGCTTGGCAAACGCTTTCAATGAAAGTGATTCTCGTCAGTCTCTGCTTGGGGCTACTTCAATAGGACACAAACAATAGCGATAGAACTTGGAACCACATTATTGTGCCACGTTTGAAAGACCTAGCACAAACCATATTTGATTTAGAGTTCCAAATACATGTATCCATATCGGAGAAAACAGACTGAAACTTAAACATGAAAACGGTTACTGCAAAGGAACGGTTTAACCTAGAAGAAGGAAATTTGGTGAGCCAAGGGGGATTGGTGTACTGATCATTACCTGCACGTATCATCAAGATTGGGTGAAATTTGTTTGCTGAGATTTCAGGAAACTCGTAGTTTTTTGGAAGCTTGGCAACCCCTTTCAGTGAAAGTGATTTTCGTCAGTCTCGGCTTATGGCTACTTCAATAGGACACAAACCATAGCGATAGAACTTGGAACTACATTATTGTGCCAAGTATCAAAGAGCTAGCACAAACCCTGTTTGATATAGAGTTCCAACTACATGTGTCCATATAGGATACAACAGAGTGAAACCTAAATATGAAAACGGTTACTGCAAAGGAACGGTTTAACCTAGAAGAACGAAATTTGGTGAGCCAATTGGGATTGGTGTACTGATCATTAAATGGAGGTATCATGAAGATTGGGGGAAAAATTTTTGCTGAGCTTTCAGGAAACTCGTAGTTTTTTGGAAGCTTGGCAACCCCTATCAACGAAAGTGATTCTCGTCAGTCTCTGCTTGGGGCTACTTCAATAGGACACAAACCATAGCGATAGAACTTAGAACTACATTATTGTGCCAAGTTTCAAAGAGCTAGCACAAACCGTGTTTGATATAGAGTTCCAAATACATGTGTCCATATGGGAGGCAACAGAGTGAAACCTAAACATTAAAACGGTTACTGCAAAGGAACGGTTTAACCTAGAAGAACGAAATTTGGTGAGCCAAGTGGGATTGGTGTACTGATCAATAAATGGAGGTATCATCAAGATTGGGTGAAAAAATGTATGCTTAGATTTCAGGAAATCTGTAGGTTTTTGGAAGCTTGGCAATCGCTTTCAATGAAAGTGATTCTCGTCAGTCTCTGCTTGGGGCTACTTCAATAGGACACAAACCATAGCCATACAACTTGGGACTACATTATTGTGCCACGTTTCAAAGAGCTAGCACAAACCGTATTTGATTTAGAGTTCCAACTACATGTATCCATATAGGAGAAAACAGAGTGAAACCTAAACATGAAAACGGTTACTGCAAAGGAACGGTTTAACATAGAAGAACGAAATTTGGTGAGCCAAGTGGGATTGGTGTACTGATCATTAAATGGAAGTATCATCAAGATTGGGTGAAAAAAATGTTTGCTGAGATTTCAGGAAACTCGTCGGCTTTTGGAAGCTTGGCAACCCCTTTCAATGAAAGTGATTCTCGTCAGACTCTGCTTGGGTCTACTTCAATAGGACACAAACCATAGCCATACAACTTGGAACTACATTATTGTGCCAAGTTTCAAAGAGCTAGCACAAACAGTGTTTGATATAGAGTTCCTACTACATGTATCCATATAGGAGAAAACAGAGTGAAACCTAAACATGAAAACGGTTACTGCAAAGGAACGGTTTAACCTAGAAGAACGAAATTTGGTGAGCCAAGTGGGATTGGTGTACTGATCATTACCTGCAAGTATCATGAAGATTGGGTGAAAAAATGTTTGCTGAGATTTCAGGAAACTCGTAGGTTTTTGGAAGCTTGGCAACCCCTTTCAATGAAAGGGATTCTCGTCAGTCTCTGCTTGGGGCTACTTCAATAGGACACAAACCATAGCGATAGAACTTGGAACTACATTATTGTGCCAAGTTTCAAAGAGCTAGCACAAACCGTGTTTGATTTATAGTTCCAACAACATGTATCCATATAGGAGAAAACAGAGTGAAACCTAAACATAAAAACGGTTACTGCAAAGGAACGGTTTAACCTAGAAGAACGAAATTTGGTGAGCCAAGTGGGATTGGTGTACTAATCATTAAATGGAAGTATCATCAAGATTGGGTGAAAAAATGTTTGCTTAGATTTCAGGAAACTCGTAGTTTTTTGGAAGCTTGGCAACCCCTTTCAATGAAAGTGATTCTCGTCAGTCTCTGCTTGGGGCTACTTCAATAGGACACAAACCATAGCGATAGAACTTGGAACTACATTATTGTGCCAAGTGTCAAAGAGCTAGCACAAACCGTGTTTGATTTAGAGTTCCAACTACATGTATCCATATAGGAGAAACCAGAGTGAAACCTAAACATGAAAACGGTAACTGCAAAGGAAAGGTTTAACCTAGAAGAACGAAATTTGGTGAGCCAAGGGGGATTGGTGTACTGATCATTAAATGGTAGTATCATGAAGATTGGGTGAAAAAATGTTTGCTGAGATTTCAGGAAACCTGTAGGTTTTTGGAAGCTTGGCAACCCCTTTCAATGAAAGTGATTCTCGTCAGTCTCTGCTTGGGGCTACTTCAATAGGACACAAACCATAGCGATAGATCTTGCAACTACATTATTGTGCCAAGTTTCAAAGAGCTAGTACAAACCGTGTTTGATTTAGAGTTCCAAGTACATGTATCCATATAGGAGAAAACAGAGTGAAACCTAAACATGAAAACGGTTACTGCAAAGGAACGGTTTAACCTAGAAGAACGAAATTTGGTGAGCCAAGTGGGATTGGTGTACAGATCATTAAATGGAGGTATCATGAAGATTGGGTGAAAAAATGTTTGCTGAGATTTCAGGAAACTCGTTGGTTTTTGGAAGCTTGGCAACACCTTTCAATGAAAGTGATTCTCGTCAGTGTCTACTTGGGGCTACTTCAATAGGACACAAACCATAGCGATAGAACTTGGAACTACATTATTGTGCCAAGTTTCAAAGAGCTATCACAATCCGTGTTTGATATAGAGTTCCAACTGCATGTGTCCATATAGGTGACAACAGAGTGAAACCTAAACATGAAAACGGTTACTGCAAAGGAACGGTTTAACCTAGAAGTACGAAATTTGGTGAGCCAAGTGGGATTGGTGTACTGATCATTAATTGGAGGTATCATCAAGATTGGGTGAAAAAATGCGTGCTTAGATTTCAGGAAACCTGTAGGTTTTTGGAAGCTAGGCAACCCCTTTCAATGAAAGTGATTCTCGTCAGTCTCTGCTTGGGGCTACTTCAATTGGACACAAACCATAGTGATAGAACTTGGAACTACATTATTGTGCCACGTTTCAAAGACCTAGCACAAACCATGTTTGATTTAGAGTTCCAAATACATGTATCCATATCGGAGAAACAGACTGAAACTTAAACATGAAAACGGTTACTGCAAAGGAACGGTTTAACCTAGAAGAAGGAAATTTGGTGAGCCAAGTGGGATTGGTGTACTGATCATTACCTGCACGTATCATCAAGATTGGGTGAAATTTGTTTGCTGAGATTTCAGGAAACTCGTAGTTTTTTGGAAGCTTGGCAACCCCTTTCAGTGAAAGTGATTTTCGTCAGTCTCGGCTTGGGGCTACTTCAATAGGACACAAACCATAGCGATAGAACTTGGAACTACATTATTGTGCCAAGTATCAAAGAGCTAGCACAAACCGTGTTTGATATAGAGTTCCAACTACATGTTTCCATATAGGAGACAACAGAGTGAAACCTAAATATGAAAACGGTTACTGCAAAGGAACGGTTTAACCTAGAAGAACGAAATTTGGTGAGCCAAGTGGCATTGGTGTACTGATCATTAAATGGAGGTATCATGAAGATTGGGGGAAAAATTTTTGCTGAGTTTTCAGGAAACTCGTAGTTTTTTGGAAGCTTGGCAACCCCTATCAATGAAAGTGATTCTCGTCCGTCTCTGCTTGGGGCTACTTCAATAGGACACAAACCATAGCGATAGAACTTGGAACTACATTATTGTGCCAAGTTTCAAAGAGCTAGCACAAACCGTGTTTGATTTAGAGTTCCAAATACATGTATCCATGTAGGAGAAAACAGAGTGAAACCTAAACATGAAAACGGTTACTGCAAAGGAACGGTTTAACATAGAAGAAGGAAATTTGGTGAGCCAAGTATGAATGGCGTACTGATCATTACCTGCCAATACCATCAAGATTGGGTGAAAAAATGTTTGCTGAGATTTCAGGAAACTCGTAGTTTTTTGGAAGCTTGGCAACCCCTTTCAATGAATGTTATTCTCATCAGTCTCTGCTTGTGGCTACTTCAATAGGACACAAACCATAGCGATAGAACTTGGAACTACATTATTGTGCCAAGTTTCAAAGAGCTAGCACAAACCGTGTTTGATTTAGAGTTCCAAGTACATATATCCATATAGGAGAAAACAGAGTGAAATCTAAACATGAAAACGGTTACTGCAAAGGAACGGTTTAACCTAGAAGAACTAAATTTGGTGAGCCAAGTGGGATTGGTGTACTGATCAATAAATGGAGGTATCATCAATATTGGGTGAAAAAATGTATGCTTAGATTTCAGGAAATCTGTAGGTTTTTGGAAGCTTGGCAACCGCTTTCAATGAAAGTGATTCTCGTCAGTCTCTGCTTGGGGCTATTTCAATAGGACACAAACCATAGCCATACAACTTGGAACTACATTATTGTGCCACGTTTCAAAGAGCTAGCACAAACCGTATTTGATTTAGAGTTCCAACTACATGTATCCATATAGGAGAAAACAGAGTGAAACCTAAACATGAAAACGGTTACTGCAAAGGAACGGTTTAACATAGAAGAACGAAATTTGGTGAGCCAAGTGGGATTGGTGTACTGATCATTAAATGGAAGTATCATCAAGATTGGGTGAAAAAAATGTTTGCTGAGATTTCAGGAAACTCGTCGGCTTTTGGAGCTTGGCAACCCCTTTCAATGAAAGTGATTCTCGTCAGACTCTGCTTGGGTCTACTTCAATAGGACACAAACTATAGCCATACAACTTGGAACTACATTATTGTGCCAAGTTTCAAAGAGCTAGCACAAACAGTGTTTGATATAGAGTTCCTACTACATGTGTCCATATAGGAGACAACAGAGTGAAACCTAAACATGAAAACGGTTACTGCAAAGGAACGGTTTAACCTAGAAGAACGAAATTTGGTGAGCCAAGTGGGATTGGTGTACTGATCATTAATGGAGGTATCATCAAAATTGGGTGAAAAAATGTATGCTTAGAATCCAGGAAACCTGTAGGTTTTTGGAAGCTTGGCAACCGCTTTCAATGAAAGTGATTCTCGTCAGTCTCTGCTTGGGGCTACTTCAATAGGACACAAACCATAGCGATAGAACTTGGAACTACATTATTCTGCCAAGTTTCAAAGAGCTAGCACCAACCGTGTTTGATTTATAGTTCCAACTACATGTATCCATATAGGAGAAAACAGAGTGAAACCTAAACATAAAAACGGTTACTGCAAAGGAACGGTTTAACCTAGAAGAACGAAATTTGGTGAGCCAAGTGGGATTGGTGTACTGATCACTAAATGGAAGTATCATCAAGACTGGGTGAAAAAATGTTTGCTTAGATTTCAGGAAACCTGTAGGTTTTTGGGAGCTTGGCAACCCCTTTCAATGAAAGTGATTCTCGTCAGTCTCTGCTTGGGGCTACTTCAATAGGACACAAACCATAGCGATAGAACTTGGAACTACATTATTGTGCCACGTTTCAAAGAGCTACCGTGTTTGATTTAGAGTTCCAACTACATGTATCCATATAGGAGAAAACAGACTGAAACCTAAACATGAAAACGGATACTGCAAAGGAACGGTTTAACCTAGAAGAACGAAATTTGGTGAGCCAAGTGGGATTGGTGTACTGCTCATTACCTGCAAGTATCATGAAGATTGGGTGAAAAAATGTTTGCTGAGATTTCAGGAAACTCATAGGTTTTTGGAAGCTTGGCAACCCCTTTCAATGAAAGTGATTCTCGTCAGTCTCTGCTTGGGGCTACTTCAATAGGACACAAACCATAGCCATACAACTTAGAACTACATTATTGTGCCACGTTTCAAAGAGCTAGCACAAACCGTATTTGATTTAGAGTTCCAACTACATGTATCCATATAGGAGAAAACAGAGTGAAACCTAAACATGAAAACGGTTACTGCAAAGGAACGGTTTAACCTAGAAGAACGAAATTTGGTGAGCCAAGTGGGATTGGTGTACTGATCATTAAATGGAGGTATCATCAAAATTGGGTGAAAAAATGTATGCTTAGAATCCAGGAAACCTGTAGGTTTTTGGAAGCTTGGCAACCGCTTTCAATGAAAGTGATTCTCGTCAGTCTCTGCTTGGGGCTACTTCAATAGGACACAAACCATAGCGATAGAACTTGGAACTACATTATTGTGCCACGTTTCAAAGAGCTACCGTGTTTGATTTAGAGTTCCAACTACATGTATCCATATAGGAGAAAACAGACTGAAACCTAAACATGAAAACGGATACTGCAAAGGAACGGTTTAACCTAGAAGAACGAAATTTGGTGAGCCAAGTGGGATTGGTGTACTGCTCATTACCTGCAAGTATCATGAAGATTGGGTGAAAAAATGTTTGCTGAGATTTCAGGAAACTCGTAGGTTTTTGGAAGCTTGGCAACCCCTTTCAATGAAAGTGATTCTCGTCAGTCTCTGCTTGGGGCTACTTCAATAGGACACAAACCATAGCGATAGAACTTGGAACTACATTATTCTGCCAAGTTTCAAAGAGCTAGCACCAACCGTGTTTGATTTATAGTTCCAACTACATGTATCCATATAGGAGAAAACAGAGTGAAACCTAAACATAAAAACGGTTACTGCAAAGGAACGGTTTAACCTAGAAGAACGAAATTTGGTGAGCCAAGTGGGATTGGTGTACTGATCACTAAATGGAAGTATCATCAAGACTGGGTGAAAAAATGTTTGCTTAGATTTCAGGAAACCTGTAGGTTTTTGGGAGCTTGGCAACCCCTTTCAATGAAAGTGATTCTCGTCAGTCTCTGCTTGGGGCTACTTCAATAGGACACAAACCATAGCGATAGAACTTGGAACTACATTATTGTGCCACGTTTCAAAGAGCTACCGTGTTTGATTTAGAGTTCCAACTACATGTATCCATATAGGAGAAAACAGACTGAAACCTAAACATGAAAACGGATACTGCAAAGGAACGGTTTAACCTAGAAGAACGAAATTTGGTGAGCCAAGTGGGATTGGTGTACTGCTCATTACCTGCAAGTATCATGAAGATTGGGTGAAAAAATGTTTGCTGAGATTTCAGGAAACTCATAGGTTTTTGGAAGCTTGGCAACCCCTTTCAATGAAAGTGATTCTCGTCAGTCTCTGCTTGGGGCTACTTCAATAGGACACAAACCATAGCCATACAACTTAGAACTACATTATTGTGCCACGTTTCAAAGAGCTAGCACAAACCGTATTTGATTTAGAGTTCCAACTACATGTATCCATATAGGAGAAAACAGAGTGAAACCTAAACATGAAAACGGTTACTGCAAAGGAACGGTTTAACCTAGAAGAACGAAATTTGGTGAGCCAAGTGGGATTGGTGTACTGATCATTAAATGGAGGTATCATCAAAATTGGGTGAAAAAATGTATGCTTAGAATCCAGGAAACCTGTAGGTTTTTGGAAGCTTGGCAACCGCTTTCAATGAAAGTGATTCTCGTCAGTCTCTCCTTGGGCTACTTCAATAGGACACAAACCATAGCGATAGAACTTGGAACTACATTATTGTGCCACGTTTCAAATAGCTACCGTGTTTGATTTAGACTTCCAACTACATGTATCCATATAGGAGAAAACAGAGTGAAACCTAAACATGAAAACCGATACTGCAAAGGAACGGTTTAACCTAGAAGAACGAAATTTGGTGAGCCAAGTGGGATTGGTGTACTGATCATTACCTGCAAGTATCATGAAGATTGGGTGAAAAAATGTTTGCTGAGATTTCAGGAAACTCGTAGGTTTTTGGAAGCTTGGCAACCCCTTTCAATGAAAGTGATTCTCGTCAGTCTCTGCTTGGGGCTACTTCAATAGGACACAAACCATAGCAATAGAACTTGGAACTACATTATTCTGCCAAGTTTCAAAGAGCTAGCACCAACCGTGTTTGATTTATAGTTCCAACTACATGTATCCATATAGGAGGAAAACAGAGTGAAACCTAAACATAAAAACGGTTACTGCAAAGGAACGGTTTAACCTAGAAGAACGAAATTTGGTGAGCCAAGTGGGATTGGTGTACTGATCACTAAATGGAAGTATCATCAAGACTGGGTGAAAAAATGTTTGCTTAGATTTCAGGAAACCTGTAGGTTTTTGGGAGCTTGGCAACCCCTTTCAATGAAAGTGATTCTCGTCAGTCTCTGCTTGGGGCTACTTCAATAGGACACAAACCATAGCGATAGAACTTGGAACTACATTATTGTGCCACGTTTCAAAGAGCTACCGTGTTTGATTTAGAGTTCCAACTACATGTATCCATATAGGAGAAAACAGACTGAAACCTAAACATGAAAACGATACTGCAAAGGAACGGTTTAACCTAGAAGAACGAAATTTGGTGAGCCAAGTGGGATTGGTGTACTGCTCATTACCTGCAAGTATCATGAAGATTGGGTGAAAAAATGTTTGCTGAGATTTCAGGAAACTCATAGGTTTTTGGAAGCTTGGCAACCCCTTTCAATGAAAGTGATTCTCGTCAGTCTCTGCTTGGGGCTACTTCAATAGGACACAAACCATAGCCATACAACTTAGAACTACATTATTGTGCCACGTTTCAAAGAGCTAGCACAAACCGTATTTGATTTAGAGTTCCAACTACATGTATCCATATAGGAGAAAACAGAGTGAAACCTAAACATGAAAACGGTTACTGCAAAGGAACGGTTTAACATAGAAGAACGAAATTTGGTGAGCCAAGTGGGATTGGTGTACTGATCATTAAATGGAAGTATCATCAAGATTGGGTGAAAAAAATGTTTGCTGAGATTTCAGGAAACTCGTCGGCTTTTGGAAGCTTGGCAACCCCTTAAAATGAAAGTGATTCTCGTCAGACTCTGCTTGGGTCTACTTCAATAGGACACAAACCATAGCCATACAACTTGGAACTTCATTATTGTGCCAAGTTTCAAAGAGCTAGCACAAACAGTGTTTGATATAGAGTTCCTACTACATGTGTCCATATAGGAGACAACAGAGTGAAACCTAAACATGAAAACGGTTACTGCAAAGGAACGGTTTAACCTAGAAGAACGAAATTTGGTGAGCCAAGTGGGATTGGTGTACTGATCATTAAATGGAGGTATCATCAAAATTGGGTGAAAAAATGTATGCTTAGAATACAGGAAACCTGTAGGTTTTTGGAAGCTTGGCAACCGCTTTCAATGAAAGTGATTCTCGTCAGTCTCTGCTTGGGGCTACTTCAATAGGACACAATCCATAGCGATAGACCTTGGAACTACATTATTGTGCCACGTTTCAAATAGCTACCGTGTTTGATTTAGACTTCCAACTACATGTATCCATACAGGAGAAAACAGAGTGAAACCTAAACATGAAAACCGATACTGCAAAGGAACGGTTTAACCTAGAAGAACGAAATTTGGTGAGCCAAGTGGGATTGGTGTACTGATCATTACCTGCAAGTATCATGAAGATTGGGTGAAAAAATATTTGCTGAGATTTCAGGAAACTCGTAGGTTTTTGGAAGCTTGGCAACCCCTTTCAATGAAAGTGATTCTCGTCAGTCTCTGCTTGGGGCTACTTCAATAGGACACAAACCATAGCGATAGAACTTGGAACTACATTATTGTGCCAAGTTTCAAAGAGCTAGCACCAACCGTGTTTGATTTATAGTTCCAACTACATGTATCCATATAGGAGAAAACAGAGTGAAACCTAAACATAAAAACGGTTACTGCAAAGGAACGGTTTAACCTAGAAGAACGAAATTTGGTGAGCCAAGTGGGATTGGTGTACTGATCACTAAATGGAAGTATCATCAAGGCTGGGTGAAAAAATGTTTGCTTAGATTTCAGGAAACCTGTAGGTTTTTGGGAGCTTGGCAACCCCTTTCAATGAAAGTGATTCTCGTCAGTCTCTGCTTGGGGCTACTTCAATAGGACACAAACCATAGAGATAGAACTTGGAACTACATTATTGTGCCAAGTGTAAAAGAGCTAGCACAAACCGTGTTTGATATAGAGTTCCAACTACATGTATCCATATAGGAGAAAACAGACTGAAACCTAAACACGAAAACGGTTACTAGAAAGGAACGGTTTAACCTAGAAGAACGAAATTTGGTGAGCCATGTGGGATTGGTGTACTGATCATTACCTGCAAGTATCATGAAGATTGGGTGAAAATTGTTTGCTGAGATTTCAGGAAACTCGTAGTATTTTGGAAACTTGGCAACCCCTATCAATGAAAGTGATTCTCGTCAGTCTCTGCTTGGGGCTACTTGAATAGGACACAAACCATAGCGATAGAACTTGGAACTACATTATTGTGCCAAGTTTCAAAGAGCTAGCACAAACCGTGTTTGATATAGAGTTCCAACTACATGTATCCATATAGGAGAAAACAGAGTGAAACCTAAACATGAAAACGGTTACTGCAAAGGAACGGTTTAACCCAGAAGAACGAAATTTGGTGAGCCAAGTGGGATTGGTGTACTGATCATTACCTGCACGTATCATGAAGACTGGCTGAAAAAATGTTTGCTGAGATTTCAGGAAACTCGTAGTTTTTTGGAAGCTTGGCAACCCCTTTCAATGAAAGTGATTCTCATCAGTCTCTGCTTGGGGCTAGTTCAATAGGACACAAACCATAGCGATAGAACTTGGAACTACATTATTGTGCCAAGTTTCAATGAGCTAGCACAAACCGTGTTTGTTATAGAGTTCCAACTACATGTGTCCATATAGGAGACAACAGAGTGAAACCTAACATGAAAACGGTTACTGCAAAGGAACGGTTTAACCTAGAAGAACGAAATTTGGTGAGCCAAGTGGGATTGGTGTACTGATCATTAAATGGAGGTATCATGAAGATTGGGTGAAAAAATGTTTGCTGAGATTTCAGGAAACTCGTAGTTTTTTGGAAGCTTGGCAACCCCTTTCAATGAAAGTGATTCTCGTCAGTCTCTGCTTGGAGCTACTTCAATAGGACACAAACCATAGGGATAGAACTTGGAACAACATTATTGTGCAAAGTTTCAATGAGCTAGCACAAACCGTGTTTGATATAGAGTTCCAACTACATGTGTCCATATAGGAGACAAAAGAGTGAAACCTAAACATGAAAACGGTTACTGCAAAGGAACGGTTTAACCTAGAAGAACGAAATTTGGTGAGCCAAGTAGGATTGGTGTACTGATCATTAAAAGGATGTATCATCAAGATTGGGTGAAAAAATGTATGCTTAGATTTCAGGAAACCTGTAGTTTTTCGGAAGCTTGGCATCCGCTTTCAATGAAAGTGATTCTCGTCAGTCTCTGCTTGGGGCTAATTCAATAGGACACAACCATAGCGATAGAACTTGGAACTACATTATTGTGCCAAGTTTCAAAGAGCTAGCACAAACCGTGTTTGATATAGAGTTCCAACTACATGTATCCATATAGGAGAAAACAGAGTGAAACCTAAACATGAAAACGGTTACTGCAAAGGAACGGTTTAACCTAGAAGAACGAAATTTGGTGAGCCATGTGGGATTGGTGTACTGATCATTACCTGCAAGTATCATGAAGATTGGGTGAAAAAAATGTTTGCTGAGATTTCAGGAAACTCCTAGGTTTTTGGAAGCTTGGCAACCCCTTTCAATGAAAGTGATTCTCGTCAGTGTCTGCTTGGGGCTACTTCAATAGGACACAAACCATAGCGATAGAACTTGGAACTACATTATTGTGCCAAGTTTCAAAGAGCTAGCGCAAACCGTGTTTGATATAGATTTCCAAATACATGTATCCATATAGGAGTAAACAGAGTGAAACCTAAACATGAAAACGGTTACTGCAAAGGAACGGTTTAACCTAGAAGAACGAAATTTGGTGAGCCAAGTGGGTTTGGTGTACTGATCATTAAATGGAGTTATCATGAAGATTGGGTGCAAAAATGTTTGCTGAGATTTCAGGAAACTCGCAGTTTTTTGGAAGCTTGGCAACCCCTTTCAATGAAAGTGATTCTCGTCAGTCTCTGCTTGGGGCTACTTCAATAGGACAGAAACCATAGACATACAACTTGGAACTACATTATTGTGCCAAGTTTCAAAGAGCTAGCACAAACCGTGTTTGATATAGAGTTCCAACTACATGTATCCATATCGGAGACAACAGAGTGAAACCTAAACATGAAAACGGTTACTGCAAAGGAACGGTTTAACCTAGAAGAACGAAATTTGGTGAGCCAAGTGGGATTGGTGTACTGATCAATAAATGGAAGTATCATCAAGACTGGGTGAAAAAATGTTTGCTTAGATTTCAGGAAACCTGTAGGTTTTTGGGAGCTTGGCAACCCGTTTCATTGAAAGTGATTCTCGTCAGTCTCTGCTTGGGGCTACTTCAATAGGACACAAACCATAGCGATAGATCTTGCAACTACATTATTGTGCCAAGTGTAAAAGAGCTAGCACAAACCTTGTTTGATATAGAGTTCCAACTACATGTATCCATATAGGAGAAAACAGAGTGAAACCTAAACATGAAAACGGTTACTGCAAAGGAACGGTTTAACCTAGAAGAACGAAATTTGGTGAGCCAAGTGGAATTGGTGTACTGATCATTAAATGGAGGTATTATCAAGATTGGGTGAAAAAATGTATGCTTAGAATACAGGAAACCTGTAGGTATTTGGAAGCTTGGCAAGCCCTTTCAATGAAAGTGATTCTCGTCAGTCTCTGCTTGGGGCTACTTCAATAGGACACAAACCATAGCGATAGAACTTGGAATTACATTATTGTGCCAAGTTTCAAAGAGCTAGCACAAACCGTGTTTGATTTAGAGTTCCAACTACATGTATCCATATAGGAGAAAACAGAGTGAAACCTAAACATGAAAACGGTTACTGCAAAGGAACGGTTTAACATAGAGGAACGAAATTTGGTGAGCCAAGTGGGATTGGTGTAGTGATCATTAAATGGAAGTATCATCAAGATTGGGTGAAAAAAATGTTTGCTGAGATTTCAGGAAACTCGTCGGTTTTTGGAAGCTTGGCAAGCCCTTTCAATGAAAGTGATTCTCGTCAGTCTCTGCTTGGGGCTACTTCAATAGGACACAAACCATAGCGATAGAACTTGGAACTACATTATTGTGCCAAGTTTCAAAGAGCTAGCACAAACCGTGTTTGATTTAGAGATCCAACTACATGTATCCATATCGGAGACAACAGAGTGAAACCGAAACATGAAAACGGTTACTGCAAAGGAACGGTTTAACCTAAAAGAACAAAATTTGGTGAGCCATGTGGGATTGGTGTACTGATCATTACCTGCAAGTATCATCAAGATTGGGTGAAATATGTTTGCTGAGATTTCAGGAAACTCGTAGTTTTTTGGAAGCTTGGCAACCCCTTTCAATGAAAGTGATTCTCGTCAGTCTCTGCTTGGGGCTACTTCAATAGGACACAAACCATAGCGACAGAACTTGGAACTACATTATTGTGCCAAGTTTCAAAGAGCTAGCACAAACCGTGTTTGATATAGAGTTCCAACTACATGTATCCATATAGGAGAAAACAGAGTGAAACCTAAACATGAAAACGTTTACTGCAAAGGAACGGTTTAACCTAGAAGAACGAAATTTGGTGAGCCAAGTGGGATTGGTGTACTGATCATTACCTGTAAGTATCATGAAGACTGGGCGAAAAAATTTTTGCTGAGATTTCAGGAAACTCGTAGTTTTTTGGAAACTAGGCAACCACTTTCAATGAAAGTGATTCTCGTCAGTCTCTGCTTGGGGCTACTTCAATAGGACACAAACCATAGCGATAGAACTTGGAACTACATTATTGTGCCAAGTTTCAAAGAGCTAGCACAAACCTTGTTTGATTTAGAGTTCCAACTACATGGATCCATATAGGAGAAACCAGAGTGAAACCTAAACATGAAAACGGTTACTGCAAAGGAAAGGTTTAACCTAGAAGAACGAAATTTGGTGAGCCAAGGGGGATTGGTGTACTGATCATTAACTGGAAGTATCATGAAGATTGGGTGATAAAATGTTTGCTGAGATTTCAGGAAACTCGTAGGTTTTTGGAAGCTTGGCAACACCTTTCAATGAAAGTTATTCTCGTCAGTCTCTGCTTGGGGCTACTTCAATATGACACAAACCATTGCGATAGAACTTGGAACTACATTATTGTGCCAAGTTTCAAAGAGCTATCACAATCCGTGTTTGATATAGAGTTCCAACTGCATGTGTCCATATAGGTGACAACAGAGTGAAACCTAAACATGAAAACGGTTACTGCAAAGGAACGGTTTAACCTAGAAGTACGAAATTTGGTGAGCCAAGTGGGATTGGTGTACTGATCATTAAATGGAGGTATCATCAAGATTGGGTGAAAAAATGTATGCTTAGATTTCAGGAAACCTCTAGGTTTTTGGAAGCTTGGCAAACGCTTTCAATGAAAGTGATTCTCGTCAGTCTCTGCTTGGGGCTACTTCAATAGGACACAAACAATAGCGATAGAACTTGGAACTACATTATTGTGCCACGTTTCAAAGACCTAGCACAAACCATGTTTGATTTAGAGTTCCAAATACATGTATCCATATCGGAGAAAACAGACTGAAACCTAAACATGAAAACGGTTACTGCAAAGGAACGGTTTAACCTAGAAGAAGGAAAATTGGTGAACAAGGGGGATTGTTGTACTGATCATTGCCTGCACGTATCATCAAGATTGTGTGAAATTTGTTTGCTGAGATTTCAGGAAACTCGTAGTTTTTTGGAAGCTTGGCAACCCCTTTCAGTGAAAGTGATTTTCGTCAGTCTCGGCTTGGGGCTACTTCAATAGGACACAAACCATAGCGATAGAACTACATTATTCTGCCATGTTTCAAAGAGCTAGCAGAAACCGTGTTTGATGTAGAGTTCCAACTACATGTATCCATATAGGAGAAAACTGAGTGAAACCTAAACATGAAAACGGTTACTGCAAAGGAACGGTTTAACCTAGAAGAACTAAATTTGATGAGCCAAGTGGGATTGGTGTACTGATCATTAAATGGAGGTATCATCAAGATTGGGTGAAAAAATGTATGCTTAGATTTCAGGAAATCTGTAGGTTTTTGGAAGCTTGGCAACCGCTTTCAATGAAAGTGATTCTCGTCAGTCTCTGCTTGGGGCTACTTCAATAGGACACAAACCATAGACATACAACTTGGAACTACATTATTGTGCCACGTTTCAAAGAGCTAGCACAAACCGTATTTGATTTAGAGTTCCAACTACATGTATCCATATAGGAGAAAACAGAGTGAAACCTAAACATGAAAACGGTTACTGCAAAGGAACGGTTTAACATAGAAGAACGAAATTTGGTGAGCCAAGAGGGATTGGTGTACTGATCATTAAATGGAAGTATCATCAAGATTGGGTTAAAAAAATGTTTGCTGAGATTTCAGGAAACTCGTCGGTTTTTGGAAGCTTGGCAACCCCTTTCAATGAAAGTGATTCTCGTCAGTCTCTGCTTGGGGCTACTTCAATAGGACACAAATATAGAGAGAGAACTTGGAACTACATTATTGTGCCAAGTTTCAAAGAGCTAGCACAAACCGTGTTTGATATAGAGTTCCAACTACATGTATCCATATAGGAGAAAACAGACTGAAACCTAAACACGAAAACGGTTACTGCAAAGGAACGGTTTAACCTAGAAGAACGAAATTTGGTGAGCCATGTGGGATTGGTGTACTGATCATTACCTGCAAGTATCATGAAGATTGGGTGAAAAAATGTTTGCTGAGATTTCAGGAAACTCGTAGTATTTTGGAAACTTGACAACCCCTTTCAATGAAAGTGATTCTCGTCAGTCTCTGCTTGGGGCTACTTCAATAGGACACAAACAATAGCGATAGAACTTGGAACTACATTATTGTGCCAAGTTTCAAAGAGCTAGCACAAACCGTGTTTGATATAGAGTTCCAACTACATGTATCCATATAGGAGAAAACAGAGTGAAACCTAAACATGAAAACGGTTACTGCAAAGGAACGGTTTAACCCAGAAGAACGAAATTTGGTGAGCCAAGTTGGATTGGTGTACTGATCATTACCTGCACGTATCATGAAGATTGGGTGAAAAAATGTTTGCTGAGATTTCAGGAAACTCGTAGTTTTTTGGAAGCTTGGCAACCCCTTTCAATGAAAGTGATTCTCATCAGTCTCTGCTTGGGGCTAGTTCAATAGGACACAAACCATAGCGATAGAACTTGGAACTACATTATTGTGCCAAGTTTCAAAGAGCTTGCACAAACCGTGTTTGTTATAGAGTTCCAACTACATGTGTCCATATAGGAGACAACAGAGTGAAACCTAACATGAAAACGGTTACTGCAAAGGAACGGTTTAACCTAGAAGAACGAAATTTGGTGAGCCAAGTGGGATTGGTGTACTGATCATTAAATGGAGGTATCATGAAGATTGGGTGAAAAAATGTTTGCTGAGATTTCAGGAAACTCGTAGTTTTTTGGAAGCTTGGCAACCCCTTTCAATGAAAGTGATTCTCGTCAGTCTCTGCTTGGAGCTACTTCAATAGGACACAAACCATAGGGATAGAACTTGGAACAACATTATTGTGCAAAGTTTCAAAGAGCTAGCACAAACCGTGTTTGATATAGAGTTCCAACTACATGTGTCCATATAGGAGACAAAAGAGTGAAACCTAAACATGAAAACGGTTACTGCAAAGGAACGGTTTAACCTAGAAGAACGAAATTTGGTGAGCCAAGTGGGATTGGTGTACTGATCATTAAATGGATGTTTCATCAAGATTGGGTGAAAAAATGTATGCTTAGATTTCAGGAAACCTGTAGGTTTTCGGAAGCTTGGCATCCGCTTTCAATGAAAGTGATTCTCGTCAGTCTCTGCTTGGGGCTAATTCAATAGGACACAACCATAGCGATAGAACTTGGAACTACATTATTGTGCCAAGTTTCAAAGAGCTAGCACAAACCGTGTTTGATATAGAGTTCCAACTACATGTATCCATATAGGAGAAAACAGAGTGAAACCTAAACATGAAAACGGTTACTGCAAAGGAACGGTTTAACCTAGAAGAACGAAATTTGGTGAGCCATGTGGGATTGGTGTACTGATCATTACCTGCAAGTATCATGAAGATTGGGTGAAAAAATGTTTGCTGAGATTTCAGGAAACTCGTAGTATTTTGGAAGCTTGGCAACCCCTTTCAATGAAAGTGATTCTCGTCAGTGTCTGCTTGGGGCTACTTCAATAGGACACAAACCATAGCGATAGAACTTGGAACTACATTATTGTGCCAAGTTTCAAAGAGCTAGCGCAAACCGTGTTTGATATAGATTTCCAAATACATGTATCCATATAGGAGTAAACAGAGTGAAACCTAAACATGAAAACGGTTACTGCAAGGAACGGTTTAACCTAGAAGAACGAAATTTGGTGAGCCAAGTGGGTTTGGTGTACTGATCATTAAATGGAGTTATCATGAAGATTGGGTGCAAAAATGTTTGCTGAGATTTCAGGAAACTCGCAGTTTTTTGGAAGCTTGGCAACCCCTTTCAATGAAAGTGATTCTCGTCAGTCTCTGCTTGGGGCTAGTTCAATAGGACAGAAACCATAGCGATAGAACTTGGAACTACATTATTGTGCCAAGTTTCAAAGAGCTAGCACAAACCGTGTTTGATATAGAGTTCCAACTACATGTATCCATATCGGAGACAACAGAGTGAAACCTAAACATGAAAACGGTTACTGCAAAGGAACGGTTTAACCTAGAAGAACGAAATTTGGTGAGCCAAGTGGGATTGGTGTACTGATCAATAAATGGAAGTATCATCAAGACTGGGTGAAAAAATGTTTGCTTAGATTTCAGGAAACCTGTAGGTTTTTGGGAGCTTGGCAACCCGTTTCATTGAAAGTGATTCTCGTCAGTCTCTGCTTGGGGCTACTTCAATAGGACACAAACCATAGCGATAGATCTTGCAACTACATTATTGTGCCAAGTGTAAAAGAGCTAGCACAAACCTTGTTTGATATAGAGTTCCAACTACATGTATCCATATAGGAGAAAACAGAGTGAAACCTAAACATGAAAACGGTTACTGCAAAGGAACGGTTTAACCTAGAAGAACGAAATTTGGTGAGCCAAGTGGAATTGGTGTACTGATCATTAAATGGAGGTATTATCAAGATTGGGTGAAAAAATGTATGCTTAGAATACAGGAAACCTGTAGGTATTTGGAAGCTTGCAACCGCTTTCAATGAAAGTGATTCTCGTCAGTCTCTGCTTGGGGCTACTTCAATAGGACACAAACCATAGCGATAGAACTTGGAATTACATTATTGTGCCAAGTTTCAAAGAGCTAGCACAAACCGTGTTTGATTTAGAGTTCCAACTACATGTATCCATATAGGAGAAAACAGAGTGAAACCTAAACATGAAAACGGTTACTGCAAAGGAACGGTTTAACATAGAGGAACGAAATTTGGTGAGCCAAGTGGGATTGGTGTAGTGATCATTAAATGGAAGTATCATCAAGATTGGGTGAAAAAAATGTTTGCTGAGATTTCAGGAAACTCGTCGGTTTTTGGAAGCTTGGCAAGCCCTTTCAATGAAAGTGATTCTCGTCAGTCTCTGCTTGGGGCTACTTCAATAGGACACAAACCATAGCGATAGAACTTGGAACTACATTATTGTGCCAAGTTTCAAAGAGCTAGCACAAACCGTGTTTGATTTAGAGATCCAACTACATGTATCCATATCGGAGACAACAGAGTGAAACCAAAACATGAAAACGGTTACTGCAAAGGAACGGTTTAACCTAAAAGAACAAAATTTGGTGAGCCATGTGGGATTGGTGTACTGATCATTACCTGCAAGTATCATCAAGATTGGGTGAAATATGTTTGCTGAGATTTCAGGAAACTCGTAGTTTTTTGGAAGCTTGGCAACCCCTTTCAATGAAAGTGATTCTCGTCAGTCTCTGCTTGGGGCTACTTCAATAGGACACAAACCATAGCGACAGAACTTGGAACTACATTATTGTGCCAAGTTTCAAAGAGCTAGCACAAACCGTGTTTGATATAGAGTTCCAACTACATGTATCCATATAGGAGAAAACAGAGTGAAACCTAAACATGAAAACGTTTACTGCAAAGGAACGGTTTAACCTAGAAGAACGAAATTTGGTGAGCCAAGTGGGATTGGTATACTGATCATTACCTGTAAGTATCATGAAGACTGGGCGAAAAAATGTTTGCTGAGATTTCAGGAAACTCGTAGTTTTTTGGAAACTAGGCAACCACTTTCAATGAAAGTGATTCTCGTCAGTCTCTGCTTGGGGCTACTTCAATAGGACACAAACCATAGCGATAGAACTTGGAACTACATTATTGTGCCAAGTTTCAAAGAGCTAGCACAAACCTTGTTTGATTTAGAGTTCCAACTACATGGATCCATATAGGAGAAACCAGAGTGAAACCTAAACATGAAAACGGTTACTGCAAAGGAAAGGTTTAACCTAGAAGAACGAAATTTGGTGAGCCAAGGGGGATTGTTGTACTGATCATTAACTGGAAGTATCATGAAGATTGGGTGATAAAATGTTTGCTGAGATTTCAGGAAACTCGTAGGTTTTTGGAAGCTTGGCAACACCTTTCAATGAAAGTTATTCTCGTCAGTCTCTGCTTGGGGCTACTTCAATATGACACAAACCATTGCGATAGAACTTGGAACTACATTATTGTGCCAAGTTTCAAAGAGCTATCACAAACCGTGTTTGATATAGAGTTCCAACTGCATGTGTCCATATAGGTGACAACAGAGTGAAACCTAAACATGAAAACGGTTACTGCAAAGGAACGGTTTAACCTAGAAGTACGAAATTTGGTGAGCCAAGTGGGATTGGTGTACTGATCATTAAATGGAGGTATCATCAAGATTGGGTGAAAAAATGTATGCTTAGATTTCAGGAAACCTCTAGGTTTTTGGAAGCTTGGCAAACGCTTTCAATGAAAGTGATTCTCGTCAGTCTCTGCTTGGGGCTACTTCAATAGGACACAAACAATAGCGATAGAACTTGGAACTACATTATTGTGCCACGTTTCAAAGACCTAGCACAAACCATGTTTGATTTAGAGTTCCAACTACATGTATCCATATAGGAGAAAACAGAGTGAAACCTAAACATGAAAACGGTTACTGCAAAGGAACGGTTTAACATAGAAGAACGAAATTTGGTGAGCCAAGAGGGATTGGTGTACTGATCATTAAATGGAAGTATCATCAAGATTGGGTTAAAAAAATGTTTGCTGAGATTTCAGGAAACTCGTCGGTTTTTGGAAGCTTGGCAACCCCTTTCAATGAAAGTGATTCTCGTCAGTCTCTGCTTGGGGCTACTTCAATAGGACACAAATATAGAGAGAGAACTTGGAACTACATTATTGTGCCAAGTTTCAAAGAGCTAGCACAAACCGTGTTTGATATAGAGTTCCAACT